>NC_060268.1:172735741-172775492 GCF_021613505.1 Equus quagga | reverse complement strand
CACATGCACGCACGCACACATGCACACACGCACATGCACTCATGCACACATGCACATCACACGCACGCACATGCACACATGCATGGAGGTGAATTCCTCTGGGCCTTCACCAGAGAAAGTCTTTACAGAGAAAGTCTATCCTAATCCAATTCTTCCCACATTGCAAGGACCTGGCCTTGGAGAAAGACTGTCTTTATAAAAGTGAATGAATGAACGAGGCTGAGGCATAGAAAATGCCACAATGTTATACAAGCTCCACGACTGCCTATCTGTGTGACCTCAGGCAAATTGCTTAACCTCTCTGAGCCTCAGTTTCCTTATGTGTAAAATGTGGCTAATCATAGTACCCACTTCATAGGGTTATTGTGAGAACTGAATGCATGAATACATGAAAAGCACTTTTCACAGAGGAAGGGATGTAATAGACGAATGGACAGATAAATGATACGAAGATTTAAAAAAAAAATAGTTGAGAGAGTAGCAGGCTTCAGAGATCAATCAGCCGCTCAACAAGGATTGATTTAGCACCTAGGAAGGGGCAGGTTCCGGGCTTGTTGCTATGGGGATGTGACCATAAACAGTCAAGCTCTGTCCTCACTCTCACAGAGCCCTCCGCGCGGTCATCCCAGAAAGCACGGAATCTCTGTGTAACTGACCTGAGCGAGGCAGTGCCGTCTTGACGTGGACTGAGCAGGCTCTCATCTATGCTGTTGGCTCAGTTATTTGTGGAAAACACACAAGAGTAACAATACGATGGCGGCCTTACAAAATTCTGCTGACTGGCCTTAAAAACACTCCGATGGAAGGCATTATAGAATAATTTGTAAACAACTTTAAAAAGTCTGTCAGTCATTAAAAAAAAAAGCTTACCTTCTCCTCTATAGCAGTCATTTTTCTCTGGTACCAGGAGCAAAATTTGATGACAGTGTACTCAAGTGAAATAATCTTAAATGGCATATTGCTATTATTCCTACAAATCCGGCACAAATGCTACTCTATCCAAGGTGCTGTCTCAAGTACTGCAATTTCTAAAATGTAAAAAGTACGGACAGCCTTCCTGAGGCCCCAGGGGGTCAGGCTTACACTATCTGTCATCTCCCTTTCCTCTGTCTGTGTTAAATGCTGCTTCCACCAACCCCCACACCCCTTCTCATGGGATGTGTCTTTTGGAACAAGGAGAGATGAGCACAGCAGAGGAATCATAGCCTCTGGAAGCTGGCCTCATTTTCAGCTGACTAGACTCCGCCACTGAAAGAGAAGCTTGTTTATAACTTATTTTACTGAACTCGTAGGGACCGATCCAGCCATGCAGAGATTCCAAAGGGAATGGCTCCTGGTACAAGAGCAACTTGTATTTTCTGCAAACAAAGCTTCGAGGCACATTTGCAGCCTTGTTTCTGAGCAGAAGTGAGCAGGTTTAATGTCAAAATGCGGCGTGATCGCTCACAGAAACCAGCCCCCTGGGGCCTTCCGTTTGTACTTACTGCACTGCACCGATCCCCCACAGAGCCGGAAGTGTTTTTCCTAAAAGTTAGCCCTTTGGTTTCCAAATGTCTACTACTAATAATAGAAAGGGCTGACTAGTGAGTAGTATGGTAATACAGACGATTTTTATTGAAATACAACTGACATATACCATTGTATAAGTTTAAGGTGCGCAACACGGTGGTTCGATCCATTTCTACATTGCACTGAGATCGCCATTGTAGCGTCAGCTAACACCTCTATCTCATCTCAGGATTATTTCCTTTTTGTGAAGGGAATGATTTAGATCTACTCTCTCAGCAAGTTTGATGTTTATAACACAGCATTGTTGTCTATAATCTCTAGACTTTGCATCAGATCCCCAGGACTTATTTATCTACTGGTTGTAAGCTCATACCTTAAACAACGGCTCTCGTATTGCCTACCCCTAGCCCCTTGTGACCGCCATTCTACTCTCTGTTTTTACCAGTTTGGCTTTTTTACATTCCACATATAAGTAATTTCGTATGGTATTTGTCTTTCTCTATCTGATTTATCTCACTTAACATAATGTCCTCAAGCTCCATTCATGTCGTTGCAAATGGTAGGATCTCCTTTTTTCTTGCAGCTGAACAACATTCATATATATGTCTATGTAGAGATGGATAGATATCTACATACCACATGGATATCTATCTGTATATCATATATATATCTATCTTACATCTTCTTTATCCATTTGTCCGTTGACAGACACTTAGGTTGTTTTCAGATCTTGGCTATTGTGAATAATGCTGCAATAAATATGGGAGTGCATATATCTCTTCCATATCCTGTTTCCATTTCTTTTGGATATATACCCAGAGGTGAAATTGCTAGATAATATGGTAGCTCTAGTTTTAATTTATTGAGGAACCTCCATACCGTTTTTCATAGTAACTGAACCGATTTACACTCCCACCAACAGTGGACAAGGGTTCCCTTTTCCACAACTGTAGGTAATTTATATACACTAGTATTATCTGAGCCTTACCACAATTCTGTTGGAGAGGTATTATCATCCCCATTTTGAATGTAGAATATATTTTTAATTCACCATTACTATCCTCTAAAATGAAGAAATGGAGACTTACAGAAAGAATAAATTTGTCCAAAGTGCATAGTTGGGTTTGGCACCCAGGTGTGTCAACCACCAAAGGCCACGTTTTAGATCACGGCACCTATGGTTAATGTTGGGTTTTTTGGTGCCAGCTTTAAAAAAATCTTTATTGAGGTATAAAAGACATGCAATAAACTGCACATACTTAAAGAGTACAATATTATAGGTTCTGATACATGCGCCCCCATGAAATCAAAAACATAATCAAGATGATGAACGTATCCATCACACATCACAAAAGGTTCCTCACGCCCCTTTATAATCCTCCCTTGCATTCTGCCCATCTCCCATCCCCCACCCATCCCCAGTCCCTGAAACCTGTCACTCTAGATTGGTTTGCATTTTCTAGAGTTTTATATAAATGGAATCACACCATTATCATCTATTTTTCAGCCGGGCTTCTGTCACTCAGCCTCGTTATTTTGAGAGTCACCCATGTTGTTGCATGTTTTATTAGCTTATTACTTTTACTGCCGAGTCCTAGTCCATTACATGGATATCCCACATGTAAACGTTTATCCATTGACCTGCTGGTGGACATTGGGCCGTTTCAGATTTTGGCTGTCACAAATAAAGTCGCTGTAAATATTTGTGTACAAGTTTTTGTATAGACTTATGTGGTTGGGTCACAAGTGTATGATTAGCTCTTAAATAAACTGCCAGACTTTTTTCCAAAGTGGTTTTACCATTTTACATTCCTGCCAACAGTGCATCAGAGTTCCACATCCTTGTTCTACATCCTTGCCAACACTTGATATGGTCAGTCTTTTTAAATTTTGGACATTCTAAAAGTTGTGTAGGGGCTGGTGGCACAGCGGTTCACCGTTTGGCAAGCCATGCTGTGGCAGGTGTCCCACATATAAAGTAAAGGAAGACGGGCACAGATGTTAGCTCAGGGCCAGTCTTCCTCAGCAAAACGAGGAGGATTGGCAACAAGTGTTAGCTCAGGGCTAATCTTCCTCAAAAAATAAATAAATAAATAAATAAATAAAGGTGTGTAACAGCATCTTGCGGTTTTAATTTGCAATTACCTAAATGACAATTAATGTTGAACTTCTTTTCATATACTTATTTGTCACTCTCTTTTTTGGCAAAGTGCCTTCTCAAATCTTTGCCCATTTTTTATTGGTTTTTTTTGCTATTGAGTTTTGTGAGTTTCTAAAATACATTCTGGACATAAATCCTTTACCAAATATGTTGATTTGCAAATATTTTCTCTCAGTCAGTAGCTATTTTTTCACTCTCTTAAGGGTGACTACCGAAGAGTAGAAATTCTTAATTTTGACAATGTCTGATTTATTAATTTTTCTTTTATGGATTGTGCTTTTAGTGTCATTTTAAAGAAATCTTTGCCTAATTCAAGGTCACAAATATTTTCTGCTACATTTTCTTCAGGAAATTTTAAGTTTTACATTTAGGTCTAAGATTCATTTTTTGAGTTAATTTTTTATAGGTGTGAGATAGAAATCCAAGTTAATTTCTGAAATAGGGATATCCAATTGTTCCAACACCATGTGTTGAAAAAGACTATCCTCCCTCTACTAAATTGCCTTTGCATCTTTGTCAAAAATCAGCTGACCATATATACGTGCGTTATTACAGGACTCTATTCTGTTCCGTTCACTGCTTGTCTGTCCTGATGTCAACACCGCCCTGTCTTTGTTGCTGTAGCTTTAACATAAGCCTTAAGTAGGGTAGTATAAGTCCACCAACTTTGTCGCTTAACAAAATTGCTTTAATCACACTATATACTTTGCATTTCCATGTGAATTTGAGATCCATTTGTCAGTTTCTACAAAAAAAGCCTCCTGACATTTTGGTTGGAATTGCATTGAATCAGATTATCAATCTTTACAGCAATAACGAAAAAAAATGCGTGGTAGAGTTTTAATTGAGATTGCCCTTAGGGAATAACTGACATAGCATTGAGCCTTCTGACCAACAAACACAGTGTAACTTTCCATTTACTTAGGTCCTTTGTAATTTCTCTCAGCGTGGTTTTCAGCTTGCAGGCCTTGTGCATCTTTTGTTAGACTTATCCTTCAGCATTTCATATTTCTATGCTATTGCAGATGGCATTGTTTTATTTAATTTCAATTTCTGATTGTTTCTACTTTATAGAAACAATTTGTTTTTGTATATTGACCTTGTATCCTGCAACCATGCTAACCTCATCAGTTCTAAAAATATTTTTGTAAATTCCATCAATTTTCTGTATAAATAAGCACGCTGTCAGTGAATAAAGATGATTCTACTTCTTTCATTTCAGTCTAGATGCTTTTTTTTTTGTTTGGTCTCATTGAACTGACTGGAACCTCCAGTTGAATAACAGTTGTAAAAGCAGGCCTCCTTGGCTTGTTCCTCATCTGGGGGGCAATGCATTTGATCTCTCATGATTAAGTAGAATGCTAGCTGCAGGTTTTTTGTAGGTGACTTTTACCAAGTTGAGGAAGTTCTCTTCTATTCCTAACTTGCTGAGAGTTTTATCAGGAATGGATGTTAGAATTTTTTCAAATGCTTTTTGTGTACCTATTGCCCCCAGATGGTTTTTCTTTTTTAGTCTGTTAATATGGTAAATTACATTGATTAGCTTGCAAATGTTAAATCAACCTTGTATTTCCAGAATAAATCCTACTTGGAAGTGATAAATTGTCCTTATCATATATCATTGGATTCAAATTGCTAACATTTTGTTGAGAATTTTTGCATCTATTCTCATGAGAGACATTGGTCTATAGTTTTCTTTCTTGTAATGTCTGTCAAGATTTGGACTCAGAAAAATTCTGGCCTTATAAAATGAGAGGAGAAATATTTCATCCTCTTTCGTTTTGTGGCAGCCTTGTGTAGAAATGATATTATTTCTTCCTTCAATATCTGAGAGAATTTCCCAGTGAAGCCATCTAGGCCTGGGTTTGCTTTGTGAGAGGGCTTTTAATTACAAATTCAAATTATTTAATACATATAGAGCTATTAGAATTATGTTTTTTCTTGAGTGAATTTTGAGAATTTTCCATTTAAATTGTCAAATTTATTGGCATAAAATTGTTCAAAATATTCCCATGATATCCTTTTAGTAGCTGTAGAATCAGGAGTGATGTCACCTCTCCAATTCTGAAAATTGGTAATTTTTATCTTTTTTTTCCTCTCTGCTCAGTCTGACTAGAGGTTTATTAATCTGATTAATCTTCTCAAAGAATCAGCTTTTCGTTACATTGTTTTTCCTAACTTTTTTTCTATTTAGTTGCTCTCTGCTCTGAATTTTATTATTTCATTTATTCTGGGAGCTTATTTTTCTTTCCTTTTTCTAGTTTCTTAAGTTGGACATTTATATCACTGATTTGAAATCTTCCTTCTTTGTTACTGCAGGCATTTAATGCTATAAATTTTCCTCCAAACAGTGCTTTAGCTGCATCCCAGTGATATTGATATGTTGTGTTTGCATTTTTATTCAACTAAAAGTACATTTCAATTTTTCTTTTGATATCTTTTATTGACCCATGGGTTATCTAGATGGGTTTTATTCAGTTTGCAGATATCTGGGAACTTTGCCGGATATTTTTATAGTATTCATTTCTGATGTAATTCCTTTGTAATCAGAGGAAACACATCTTAGGAATCCTTTAAAATTTATTCAGACTTGATGTATGGCCCAGAATATGGTCTATTTTGATAAATGTTCTGAATACTCTGAAAAGAATGTCTGTTGTGCTTTTATTGGATGGAATACTCAATAAACGTCAATTAAGCCTAGTTGATTGATAGAACTGTTCATGCAATCCATATCCCAACTGGATTTCTGTCTACTTATTCCACCAGTTATTAAGAGATAAACTCTTAAAAATTTCTCATTATAATTGTGGATATATCTACTTCTCCTTGTAGTTCTTTCATTTTTTCCTTCATATATTTTGAAGCTCTGTTGTTAATTGCCTGATCATTTAGGATTGTTATGTTCTCTTAACGAATTGACCCTTTTATCATTATAAAATGGTCCTCTTTATCCCAGGTAATATTCTTTGCTATAAAATCTACTTTGTGTAATATTAACAAGACCACTCCAGTTTTTAAAATTAACTTTAATGTTGCGTATCTTTCCCATCCTTTTACTTTTAACACATTTATATCTTTATAATTCAAGTTAGTTTCTTATATAGTTTGATCTTCCTTTTTTATCCAATGTGACAATCTCTGCCTTTTAGTGTGTGTTAGATCAATTAGTATGCTTAGACCAAAAATATTTAATATGATTATTGATATGGGTTGGATTAAATTTATGATCTTGCTATTAGTCTTTTGTATCATTTATTCTTCCTTTTTTTCTGCCTTGTTTTCAACGTATTGAGTATTTTTATGACTCCATTTTATCTCCTTTGTTGGATTTTTAGCTGTAACTCTTTGGGCATTATTTTAGGAACTACTTTAGGATTTATAATATGCATCTTTGACTTATCATAGTCTACATTCAAGTAATACTATACCATTTCACATATAATATACAACTCTTACATCCATAGCTTTCCATTTCTCCCCTTATGGCATTTGTACTACTGTTATCATGTATTTTAATTCTACATATGTTATAAACTCCACAATATATAATTGTTATTTTTTTTCCTTTAAACAGTCAATTATTTTCTAAAGAGGTTTGAATAATTATTTTTAAAATGTCTTTTATTCTTTCTCACATAGTTACTATTTTTTGTGCTCTTCACTACTTTGTGTAGATCCAGATTTTCCTCTGGTATCACCTTTCTTCTGCCCATGATACCTCCTGAACATTTCTTGTAGGGCAGGTCTGCTACTGATGAATTCTTTCAGCTATCTCAAAAAGTCTTTATTTCATTTCTGTTTTAAAGAGTGGTTTCACTGGGTATAGAATTCTAGGTTGATAGATTTTCTTTCAGTGCTTTTAAGATATTGTTCCACTGTCTTCTGGTTTGTATCACTTCCAACAAGAAATCTACTATCATCCTTACCTTTGTCTTTCTGTATGTAATAAGAAAATTAAAAAGTGCTCCTCCACAGAAAAATTTTAAAATACAAGTTAAAACCATAAACTATTCTTTTTCTCCTATTGTATTTGCAAAGATTTAAACTATTGATAACATCTAGTTGGGAGGACGCTTGTACTATCTGTCTCTAATGATGGGAGTATAAATTGATACAGTTTTTTTAATGTTAATTTGATCTAATCTATGATCTCCAAAATGTCTGAAACTTTTCAGTTTTTTCTACCAGGATTTTTCTCTAGCGATATAGTCGACAACTGTGTAAGTATATAAGATGCTCACTGCAGCATTGTCGAAAGTCAAAACTTCAAAATAATACAAATGGTTATAAATAGGAGATTTTAAAAACATGTGTTTATACAGCAATGAACTCTACCCAATGAAAGAAATGGACAATATTTATTACCATAAAAATATGCATTAGTAAAGATTCTTTTGAGTATAAGTGGCAAGAAACAATTCAAACTAGGTTAGGGAAAAAAAGGGAAAGTTATTGGCTTCTACAACTGAAAGAAAAGGAATGTGACTGAACAACCCAATCATAAGAAAAGAACAACCAGCCAGAAAGAAAAAAAAGATGGAGGGCTCTATACCAAACTATATAAAAGATCATCCCTGAGGTGTGGGACTGTGGAGAATTCTGACTTTCTCCTTTACATTTCTCTAAGGTTTCAACTTTTACAATATAAGTCAAAAAAATTCATATATTTCAAAATAAAACTTCACAGAAATCCAAAATCTCCTCCTCATCAGGTTCTAGGTATGAATTTTCATATTTGCAATGAAATATTATTTAAAAGGTTTAATTTTTAACATTCTAATCTAAAGGAAAACGTGGAAATATTTTCTTAAAACCCTTTTGGAGTCTGGTATTCTTAAATGTACAAACTTGACAATTCAAAGCACTGCCCTCCTTCATACAAAATATTTAAAAGCATAGCTATTCACCAAACTGCCTCTGGAGAATTAACTAATTTAGTTAGTTAGTTAATTCATTTAGTTTTTATGAGGACGATTCACCCTGAGCTAACATCCACTGCCGATCTTCCTCTTTTTTTTTTTTTTTTTTTTTTTGCTGAAGGAAGACTGACCTGAGCAAACATCTGTACCCATCATCCTCTATTTTGTATGTGAGATGCCTCCACAGCATGGCTGATGAGTGGAGTAGGTCCACACGCAGGATCTGAACACGAGAACCTGGGCCACCGAAGTGAAGCACGTGGAACTTTAACCAGTCAGTCACAGGGCCGGCCCCTGGAGAATTTAAACCAAAAATTGTCCCCCTACTATTCTGAATGCCTCAGCAACACTTCATAGACAAGAAGGAATATGGTCTTCCTCCTAACCCCACCTACCCGCCCACAGAGCCAGGAAATTTTAAATAGAACCCATGGGTAACATGATGAGTCCTCCCTGAGATCATCCTAGACACGCAACATGAGAGCAGAGAACACAACCTCCAGCACAGTGGTGTCCAGGGGATCAACCCATCCCCGCCCTGCACATTCCGTCATGGCAGAGATGCACCAGAATTTTATATTTTAGATTCCCAAGCAGAGGGAAACTGGTACAGAGTTTCTTTAGGCCATTCAACTGAGTTTGTGAATAGCAGTCTCTAAGCTTTCCAGGTTTTACTGGTTTTTGCTCTTTCATTTTTATCCATTCCTCAGATATTCCTAGCCCTTACTCACTACCAGAGTCCACTAAAGGAGTCTGATGCTAGTGGCTACAGTGTTGGGAAAGGGGAACCTTTTTCTCCGTCTTCATGTTTCCATGAGGAGGGACATCATTGGAGTGACACTCCTGGCCTCTCTGCCTCTCAAGTTTTCCTCCCTGTGGGAGGAGAAGAGACTTTGCTGATTGGTAGGGTTGAGATAAAGACTTGGGCCTCGTGACTCTGCCCCTTTGCTCTCCCTTGGCATCTGCCTTCCTGCAGAGTGTAAGTGCTTTTGTCTCCCCAGGTAAAGCTGTAAGCTCAGCAGTAGAGGCTTTGCCCATGAAGAGATGACCCACATTTTTCCAGAGTGGCCTGGACTAGGTGCTTAAGTCAGCCTAATCTGGGGATTTACAATAGGACGCACTTCAGCCGTGTTTTTCAACTGCCCTAAGAGTAATAAAGTTGACATTTTCTTCTCCATCTGCCTGATTTCTCTTTCAAATTGACTCAACTCAAGTGGGCAAGTTTTAACCAAGGAACCTCACTTCCAGAATTTACCCTGAGAAGCCACCTCTACAAGTAAGAAACAGCATATGCACAAATTATTCACTGCTGTGTTTTATGAAATAGCAAAATATTGGAAACTGCCGATATGCCTATCCACAGAAGATTGGTTGTATAGACTTATGGTATATCCACATAAAAGAGTAATATTAGCCATTTAAAAAAAGAAGGTCTGTATAAAGTGATATGGAATAACTTACAAGATGTATTATTAAATGAAGAAAAGCAAGGTTCAAAGGAATTGAGCGTGATACTTTTTGCATAAGCATAAAGGAGAAGAATACACACATATACGCACACATGTATGTATTCACTTCATTCTTCATAAACAAGCATAAGGATTACCAGAATCTAGTAAAAAGTTAGTTATCTACTGGGAGAGTAGGAGTAGAGGTACAAAGAATAAAGATGGCAAGGAGGCTTCTGTTGCTATACTGTTTGTGTAGTTTTGACTTTTGAACCACGCAGCTGTTTTTCTTTTTCAAAATTAATATTAAACCAACAGGATGAAAAACAAAATTTAAAATTAAATACAAACAGAAACAAATTAGTGTATCTGTATACCAAGTTGATAAGAATGCCACAAGGAAAAAGCATTAATTCAAGTAATTTTTTAGCGGAGTCCTCTGGCTGCACATGCCCAGCAAGATATATTTTAAGAAGAAAAAGAACTGCCCCCCAAAAGTCTTGGACTTTACTTGGTAGGTTTGTTATTGGTAGTGATGTTAGTGTATTTAAAGAAAGAATAAATTCATAAACATATCGATTTGGCGGGAATCAGTTGTCAAAAAGGAAAAGGAAGATACAAATATAGAATGACAGACAGAGAGGGAGAATCCTATGGTGTTCTGTTTGAATTAAAAGTATCAACATAAATTCATGAGTTAAAATATACCTTTTTCCCTGGCCCTGTCCATTGGAAGAGTCTAGAATCAAAGACATGCTAGTAGCAATAAGCACATTTTGTGTCTAGTTCTTGTTCTAAATATCATTCCCTTGTAAAAGGAACCAGGGCTCCTTGGAGAAATGGCTGATTCCATATCCGGGGCAGGAAATGTATAAAACGAGCCTGGACCACCTGGTTGGGCCAAAAATCAAAGAGGTGCTCAAAGAACGAAGGGACAATATCAAAAGAACACAGGAGTCAGTTGAAGGGACTCAAGTGTCCAAATTTGAAACAAATTAGGCATCAAAAAGAATAATGACACATTAATTTAAAAATAAACCCATTAATCCATATTACTACTCAAAAATAAGTGAAGGAGCTCTTCTTCATAGAAAAATGTGGGCTAATAAATACAGAAGGGAGGATAGAATTAGAAATCACTGTTTTGCAATCATTGATGCAATAATTGATTCATGCAAGGATCATCTATGGATGCTAAAATCCTTGAGTGAAATTCATGGGGTAAAAGCTTACTGAGGACAGGATATTCACACAGTCTGAAAGCATCAAGCCACAGATTATGAATTACACAGGGAAAATGGTATTTTTACAATGGAGTCCTCTGGTGAAGCACACGAGAACTAGGTGGTCAGATTTATCATTGTTATCAGTGGGACAGTCTGCTGCCCTGTGCCTCCTGATGTGAACAACAGGACAGACACAACATCACCGTGTGGTAGTCTGCGGAAAAATGTTTAATGCGATCTAATCAGAAGGAAACACACAGACAAATCCAGATTGTGGAACATTCTACAAGACACTGGTCAGGACTTTCCAAGTATCAATGTCATGAAAGACAAGGGAACTGTTACAGATTAAAGGAAACTGTGGAGACATAATTAATAAATGCAGTGTATGAAAAAAATCAGCTCTAAAGGATATTATTTGGATAACTAGGAATATGGATATTATGTTAGACAATATTTTTGTATGCATTTTGAATTTCTTGGATACAATCATTGTCTTGTAGTCGTATAGGAAAGTGTTCTTATTATTTGAAAGCACATGTTAAAATATTTTTTTAACCATGAATGGGGGAAAAGGGATGCTACTTATTGTCTTCTTAAAACTCTGACTGAGGAGATCTTATGTAAACAGATATTACCAATTTATTTCGAACTAGCCAAAAACTACTGTCAACTTCTAGCCTGTTTAAATGTCCTTGTCAACATTCCCAATTAGCATCACACCTCATTACTCTAGTTATTTGGTTTCTGTCTTATCTCCCCTGCCTGTTATGTTCCCTGCCTTCTCTTTTGTACCCTCCCTGACCTCCAAAACCATACCTCACTAGCTCAAAACACTTAAATTCTTACTGAAGGAACAGGTAATTAGTAAAATCTGTGCATTTTCTGAAGTTATTTGACAGCACTAATTAGGCCACCTAACCGTTGTACCCCTAACAGACTAGGGCATTACAACCGCCTCTCTTTCATGAAGACCTAATAGCAAGGCTTAATTCATCTCTTCAAAAATATTCACCTAATGCCAATTATGCACCAAGTACTGTGCTAGGATCCTGGGGAAATAAGGGCAAACAAGACACAATCTCTGTTCTCAAGGAGTTCAATATAATGGGAGAAGTGACTAGGTCATTACAATACAAAATGATATATGCCACAAAAATAATAAGCACAGGTGCTAAGAGGCACATAACCCACATCTGAAGGGGGCTGGGTCAGTTTCAGAAAAAATTATGCTGACAATGACCATCATCTGTCGAGTACTACGAGAACCACAGGACAGACTGTCTGATCAAGGTTGTCCCGAAATATCTAAGACTATGGTTATACTACTTCCCATGGCTACACCATATGTGGCTACAGCTAAGACTTCGAAAACAAGGCCACTTGAAGCTTTGCTTATCCCCCAAAACATCCAGATCCTTCACTCCTGATTTGCAAGGGAGTTTGTGAAGGGTCTTCAATGCAGATGTGAAAATTCATTGGTTTTCCCAAAGATGCTGTGCATAACAGCTGTGATGAAAGGCCTCACGTAGCACAAAACAGACACTGTTTATCATCTTCTCTCTACTATCAAAATAATTGCACAGTGCACAAGCTTGTTATTAAGAACTGGGCACCACCATGGAAAACATGTTGTTGGAAAACACCTGCGTTGGCAAAGCAAAGATGAGCTGACCCAATTATTTCCTCCATCTCTAATTCCGGATGGGGTATTAAGAGTAACTGAAAAGAACACATTGGCAAGAAATGGAGATAATTCGGCTTGAGAAAAAAAAATATCTATATAGCTCTATTGGGCAAAACTTTGAAGTATCATCTAATTATACTTTTACACATTCCTTCCCTCCCCCATGAAAAATGCCACGAGTGAAAACATGTCATCTACAGCCTTTCACCTACCCACAATTTCTCCCTCATATCCAATTTGAAATTTTTAAAATTCCAATCTAGAGCTCTTTGAGGGATAATGATGGGAATAAGACCCTGCCAAGCTTGGAGGACGGGATGCAGTGCACTATGACTGGAACAGATGGCTCAAACAGAAGCCACCAATTCAATGTGACAGCCCAAGATTAAACTGCTCCCTTTAAGACTTCAGCAGTTTTGTGGCCCAATCTTTATGAACCTCTCCAGAAACACAAAGAGACTTGAGTCTACATAAGCATCAACAAGGCAACCTTCAAATAACATATGGACTTGAACAAAATTCAAACTACAAGGGGACATGGGGTCATCTGCTCTACTCACTCCCAAACATAGTAGCACAAGAGAATCACTCTAGAGCTTTGAAATAATGCTGTAAATTTCAAACATACAGAAAAGCAATATATTAAAACAGTCAAGCGCTCAGCACTAGATCATTTATGCATTTTGTCATTTTTCAAGTTTTCTCTGGATTTTTTTTTACATGAAAAATCATTACAGATATATTTCAAGTATGCTTTGTATCCCCCCCTGGCCTCATTCCCTCTGTTTTTCTCCAAAGACAACTATTTTCTTAAACATGATGTATTCCCTTCTCATATGTATTTTTACATTTTTAGTGTATATGCGTGTGTCCGTAAACAACATATTGTATTTGGTCTACATTTTAAATATACATAAATGATGTAGTACTGTAGCTATGCTGTAACTGGGATCGTTCACTCAATATTTTATTCTAGATTTATCTATGTTGATACATGAAGATGCATATCACTCATTTTCATTGTGGTAGACATATTTTTGATGTCTCTCTTTTAAGCTGGATTTTACTTCATCTAATTTAGTGTCCTTTTGAGTCTGTCTTTGAATAGATGATTTTAATCTATTTACATTTGTTGTGAATACTAATATAATTAGTTTATTTCTACAACCTTATTTTGTGTTTTTTATTTACCATAGTTTTCAGCTTTTTTTTTTGTCTTCTATTGTTTTGAGTTTTATTTATTTCTTCTTTTTTCCATATACTGGTTTAGAAGTCATGCTTCCTATTTTCATTCTTCCAGCAGTTACTCTTAAATTTTCAGTAAACACATTTAATCAAACAGATCTAAAGTTAATAAGTATCTGCATCCTGCTCACAATTAATACAAAGTTGAGAATTTTCTTTTTCTGCTTTATCTCCCCAGATCCCCCTGGTACATAGTTGTATATCTTAGTTGCAGGTTCTTCTACTTGTGGTGTGTGGGGCACCGCCTCAACGTGGCCTGATGAGTGGTGCCATGTCCGTGCCCAGGATCCAAACCAGCGAAACCCTGGGCTGCTGCAGCAGAGCCCATGAACTTAACCAATCAGCCACGGGGCCAGTCCCGAGAATGTTTTAATTTCAAATTCCTAAGCTCCTTCTATGATATATTTGCTGCCACTGTCTGCTCTTAGATTCACTTTGTTTTAAAATTCCCACAAATGAGTCTTTTCCAAGCCAACTCCTATTTAGATTTGTCAACATTCTTACCAATCTCCCTATCAACTGCCTCTTGCATCCTTCTCTTTCCTTCTGTATTGTGCTTCAGCAAGAGGGAAATATGTCAGGCATCTTTCAACGGGGCCTGTGAGTGGCAAACTTTCAGTCTTTGTATGCCTGAGATGTCTTTATTTCATCATCTCTTCTCAACAGTAGTTTGGGTGTTAAAATTCTAGACTGCGTTTTATTTTCAGCATTAGGAAACCATCATTTTATTGTTTTCTGGCATCTATTATTTCTGATGAGAACCTTACTATGAGTTTGTTGTCATTCCTTGTAGATAATCTATATTTTATCTCTGGCAGCCTCTATGACTTCTGCTTTGACATTCATGTGCTGCTGTTTTACTGTGTTGATATCTTGCTGTGCATGTTTTCTATTTTTCCTACTGGAGACTCTACACTCCTTCAATCTCTGCTTCATATCTTCTAATTTCTCTTTCAAATTTTCCTTCTCCTTATCTCTCTGTGCTACATCTTGCATAATTTCCTCAGATCTTTCTCTCAGTTAAGTCAGTCTCTTTTCAGCTGTGTCTAATCTACATTTTCACTCATCATTTGAGAGATTTCCCCCTGCATGGCTGGATTTTATTTTCCATCATTTCTATTTGGTTCCTTTTCAAATCTGTCTATTCATTTATCATAATTCCCTGTTCTTACCTTAGAATTTCTTTTATCTTTTTGGACATTTTACTGTGCTACTATCTCTAGTTATCATGGTATAAATTCTCCAGTGTGATGATTCTCCTTTGCGGTGTTTTCTTTCTTGTATGAGCTTTTCATTTTTTAAATGCAGAGCTTATCTTTAATGACATTTTTTTCCCCGGGAGTCCTAGTACTCTGAGCAGTGTCCATTTTCTCACAGAGGATTATTTTCCCATCTACCACAACAAACAGAGGCTCAGCTTTCTTGCTGCTTCTCCAGGTGGCAGAATGGAATTTCTCATACCCCATGTCATGGCTCCCAGCATTGTGCAGACTGCTCTATCTTGCAGGGGCCTGAGATTTTGCCTCCTACCCTCTAGTATATATTAAAACCTCAGGCCCTTAGTTAGGAGCTTTTAAAAAATTGATTCCTGAGCTCCATTCTAGACCTTCTGAACCAAAAGTCTGAGTGTGAGGCCCAGGAATCTGCATTTATCATCCCAGGGTCTAGCTACCCTAGTCATTGGCAGAGCCAAAATGAGAATCTGTATTTCCTAAAAGAATGTTAATGGCAGAAAATACTGAGGAGCAATTTAATACATTCCTGAAACTTATTCTCCCAGTAAATAGAAGAAGAGCAAAGTGTAGCTCAACAGCCCACTAATCAGAAGCGATAAACAATAAGCACACAGCACACACCATCACCGTCCTCTGTGATATCCTTTCATGCAAAGGGTTTCCACTTAACTTAGAGGTCTGTAATCCAACTGATCTATTTTGCTCATTTTTCACAGAATAATGCTAGAATCCTCTAAAGTATCACGACAAAAATTCTATTCAATGCAAAAAGGAAAATTCTTTTAAGTCCTACAAGAAAAAATTAATTAAGTAATTTTCACCTCTACTTTTGTCTTTTACACAGGTATCCAAATTATCTCTCTGGCTAGTTACCTAAATTTAATTTTTAAATGCTTTGTCCACAAGTTTAATTGTAATTTTCTACAACAAGCTTTATCTTCAGGGCTCCATATAAATATCAGAATGAAACATGAGACTACAAGATACTAGATTTATTTATGTTTAGCAAGACAAATCAAGTGACCTCTTCCAACTCACAAATAAATTCTCATACTGTGTACACTTTTTTCTAAATGCAATGATTCTATTCCATTTTGAAAACATTTTAATTATATTGTGCAACATGAGTTTTCAGGAGCATTTGAAGTCTTTCATATTCTGCCCCATAATCCTCTTCAACTTCATCCTTTTCCTCTATCCAACTTTGGCTTCAGCCATATTGGATGACCTGCAGGTCCCTGAACATGTCACTCGGTTTAATGTTTTTGAGTTTTTACGCTCAGTGGCTCTGCCCAGTGCTTTTGCCCCACACCATCTTATGCCATTCCTCCCATCACCACCAGCTCCACACACACAAACACTTCACTGTCCAGCACCTCCCTACCAAACCTTCAAAACTCCCTACAAACATCTACACGTATACATCTCTCATAGCACTTTCAAACTCTGCTGCAATAATTGATTCAGTTATCCTCAATAGAGTATAAGCTCCCTGAGGAGAAGGACCATGTTTTATTTAACATCTACGTGTTATATGAAAAATGAAATGTTTATTAACTAGCTCCTACATGGCCGAGACTTGCTAGGCAATGGGGATATGACGGTGAGGACCCAGGCATCCTGCCCACATGGCACTTAGAGTCCAGTGGGAGAGAAAAACAACAGAGTAATCACATAAATAGATATGTAATTATCCACTGTGAAAATCCTATAAACACAAAGTACAGTATGTACAACAAAGGGATCCAGTTTGTTCTAGAAGGTTCTAGAAGGCTTCCCTCAGGAAGAGATATTTGAGCTGAGGGAGGAATTGAGAGAAACTGAATGTATTATTTTGGGTTCTCCAGTGAAACAGAACCAATAGGTTATTTATTTATCTATTTAGATAGAGAAGAGAGAGAGAGTGGTAGAGGTAGATATGTTTATTTATTATTATTAGGAATTGGCTCAGGTCTGGGAAGTCCCAAGATCTGTGGTTGATAAGCTGGAGATCCAGGAGAGCCAATGGTGTAAGCTCCAGTCCACGTCCAAACGCAAGAGAAGAGCAATATCCCAGCGTGAAGACAGTCAGTGTTCACTGCTGGTGGCAGTGCAAACTGGTGCAGCCACTATGGAAAGCAGTGGGAGTATCCTCAGAAAATTAAGGATAGATCTACCATATGATCCAGCTATTCCACTGCTGGGTATTTATCCAAAGAACTTGAAAACACAAAGGCATAAAGATACTTGCACCCCTATGTTCATTGCAGCATTATACACAATAGCCAGGACTTGGAAGCAACCTAGGTGCCCATCAAGGGACAAATGGATAAAGAAGATGTGGTATTTATACACGATGGACTACTACTCAGCCATAAGAAATGACGAAATCCAGCCATTTGTGACAACATGGATGGACCTTGAGGGTATTATGCTGAGTGAAATAAGTCAGAGGGTGAAAGTCAAATACCATATGATCTCACTCACAAGTAGAAGATAAAAACGACAAAAAAAAATAAAAACACATACACATAGCATTGGAGATTGGACTGGTGGTTACCATTGGGGAAGGGGGGAGGGGGGAGGGCAAAAGGGGTGATTAGGGTCACATGTGAGGGATGCACTATAATTAGTGTTCAGGTGGTGAACATGATGTAATGTATACAGAATTCAAAATATGATGTACATCTGAAAAAAATTAAAATTAAAAAAAAAGAAAAGAAAAGAAAAGAAAAAAAGGAAGACAGTCAGGCAGAGAAAGCAAATTCTCCCTTTCTTAGCATGTTGTTCTCTTCAGACTTTCAATTGTTTGGTTGAGGCCCACCTACACAGGGAAGGGCAATCTGCTTTACTCTGTCTACTGATTCACACTCTAATCTCATGCAGAAACACTGTCACAGACACATCCAGAATAACATCTAACTGGGCACCCTGTGGGTCAGTAAAGCTGAGACAAAAAATTACCCTCACACTGGCCAGCAGATGGGGAATAGCACTCAGTGTAAGTGGTAACCTACTCAAAGGCCTCGAGGCAAGAAGGAGCTTTCAAGGGGAAGAGCAGAGGCCAACGTGGCTGGAGTCCCAGAGTGAGGGGCTGGGCAACCACAAAGGAGGTAAAGACGGGCAAAGTCAGGTCTGACAGGAGGTTTTAGGCCTAGAGCAACTCACAGGGGGGCAGGGGTAACAAGCTGACATGTATTCCAGCCCTTAGCTTGGTGCCTGAGAAATAATGTCTCAATGAATGTTTGCAAAAGAATTAATAATCCATGAACAAACACAAAATCGACCTTGAGTTCAAGGCCATGCAAGGCTGAATTATTATCCCAGTTTGAGAAAAATCAATTCTCATAAACAAATAATACAGAAACATATTCATATCCGCATTCAGCAAATATTTGTAAGGCCCCCGCTTTCGACGAGGTATTGCAGGGTGCTACAGAGCTATTACAATCTCATCAGCGGTAGCACACAGACATTGTTCTGAAATCAAGCAATTCCTCTCATTTTATTTCCCTTTTTTCTTGAGTTAAATTCAAGCAAACTGAAATTTAATACTTTTGTTAATAAAAAGCAAATATACTATAATCCTATTTTTCTCAAACTATTTTTCTCCATCTGTCACTTTCTGTGTGTACATATTGTATCTGTCACATATTAATGAAAGCTGGTTATTTCTGGGTGGTAAGGTTTTTTAATGATTTGTTACCTTTCATGTTTTATTTTTCTGTATTGTCTGATTATTTAAATGTAATGAATTCATATACTTTTTACAAAAACAAAGTCACCTTATTTTTAAACTACTAAGGAAAAAGGGATTTGTTTTGATCATGTCTAACGTAGCCATATAAATCTGTTTTCCATAGAAATTAAGAAAGAAATTTCAATCCAGGCAGGTTAGATGACTAGAAGAGTCTCAGAGTTAAACTAAATAGTTAAGATAGTCTTTGTTTAATGATGTTAATGATTTTTGGAATGTTTAAGGAATTTTGCCTGTTTCTAAAAAGCAGACATCTAAAAATTTGTTGAAAGGAGATGCTACCCGCCCTGCTCCATCTCCCTGTGGTTCCCACGACCCCCAGTTACAAGCATAAGCACCTCACACAGAAACACACACACCCCTGTGGCAATTGCCACATTCTAGGCTCTTTCTGCCAGGGGACACGATTGGATAGACGCTAAATCCGAACAGCGACAATTAGTCACATCCCTGTATTTTACACAAATGCTACCATCCAGTGTGGGGATGAAGAAGTCAACTTCTGACTAATTTTCTGTTACAATTCTCCTCTTTACCAAGGAATTTAAGGGAGGTGCCTTTGAAAGAACAGAGTGGGAAGAAAGGACAAGGACCCTCATGCAACTTGCCTCACATTTTCCACCACAGATTCTATCAAGTGCAGATAAAAGAAAATTCCCACAGACATAACATGTCTATTCCACTTCTATTTTTCTCTTTTAGAAACGGTTATTTTAGGGGCCAACCCAGTGGCATAGTAGTTAAGTTTGCACACTCCACTTTGGTGGCCTGGGGTTCACAGTTTCGGATCCCAGGCACAGACCTAGCACCACTCATCAGGCCATGCTGTGGTGGCACCCCACATAAAAAATAGAGGAAGATTGGCAAGAGATGTTAGCTTGGGGACAATCTTCCTCACACACACACACACACCCCAAAAAAACACAACAAAATGAAGTTATTTTTTTCTCAACATCAGCCATGCAATAAGATTTGTTCATTTATTGAACAAACACCTGTTTAGTGCCAAAAGGATTCCAAAAACTCTGTTAAGCCTGGAGAAATCAAACATAAACAGGGCATTAACCGTGCTCTCAAAGAGTTTACAGTCAGGAGCCAACTTTTCTACTGTTAAAAAAAAAATCATTAAACATTATTTATTACTACACCATTGATTAAAGATTAGAGAATTCCAGAGGAAATTCTAGATGCTAATGGAACTGTATCTTAAAGGTAAATAATGTGCTAAAAGGACCTAGACCAGGTATGTGGCCTTAAATAAAAACAAACAAAAGGAGAAGAAGCCTAACGTGAGAAAAGTTACCAAAAGAACTATAACAATTCATGATTGATAGAAATCCAAGAGACCCATTCTGAGACTGTCTTCCCCAGAAAGCACATTAGTCTCTGGGCAGGAGGGAGCGGTGCTTTGGGCTAAGATATACTTTTTGGATCACTACGATGTGGAGAACACATTTGCCAAACTGTTCTTCCTTGAATCTCTCTTCCTTATGTCTTTCAGGGGACTCAAGAACCACTCTGTTTTAGCCATAAAGTTGAAACCAAATTGGCCCCAGTCTGCTGGTGGTAAAAACATAACTCACTAGAACACGAGAGGCATATGTTTGGGAGTTATTGCTACCCACCTAGGAATAATTGTCAACTCCCCAAAAAGAGATAAAAGAAAAATCGATACAAAATAGGTCATGGAGATGGATGGACCAAATGTCTCCATCCAGGCCTAAATCACAGAGCTGGAAATGGATCTGTGAACAGTATAGGGATGACTAAGCACCCAAAATTCGGCCTTCTCTACATCCAGCAGGGATTGTTAATAACTTTACCTGTAAAGACCCATCAACACAAGCTGGGTGTCCCTCTGATCTACAAACCTCTCTAATATGCTTTATGAAGACAACCAAAGTGTCTTAATGCAGAAAAAGAAATCCTTAGTGGCACTGGACAGCTCCAACAGCCTTTTAAAATTTGAATGCCACAAAATTATCCTTTAAAACCTTCACAGAAAACTGATTCATTTATTTAAAACTTGTCTCAAGCTGCTCTTTCTCAACACCCTTGTTTTATTAGAAGAATTAGAACTTATTAAGGCAGTTGGAATAATCAGCTTTTCACAAACACACACCCTGAGGATTTGAGAGAAGAACGATTCTAAGATCCTCATTAATGTTTATTCATTGTCTGTGTTAATTTGGTAAAGTGAATATTCAACACAGTAAGAAAATATTCTTTACCATGTCAAAAATGTAATCCCTGATGGTTGCACACACAAAAAGAATCAATTTCTCAGGATGAAAACTTGAAGAGAACATAATTTCTCTTTCAGATACAGTAAATAATCATTGTTGCATGTCCGCATTTCAACTCTTCCTTTAAAAAAATAACAGAATAATCATAATAAATCTTTCAGTTAAAAGAAAAATATTCTGTTCATTGGGGATATATAGAGTATTTTAACTGGGTTTTCCAAGCAGAGTTAGTGTCTTAGCTTTTCAGGGCCTCCCCTTGATCAAAAGGCCCTTAAGTCAGCAACCTTTCAGAGCTGCAAGAACCACGGAACGCTGCGGACTCTCCTACAGACGGAGGTCAGGAGAGTAAGGACTCCAGAGGACACAGGCGAAAGCGCCAACACAGTCTTCGGTTCTTAAGCATAAAAAATCCAGTTTTTCTTCCTCCCGAACCACTTGCTCTTCTTTACAGTTTCTCTCTGGGACTCTGGAATTCTCAGGAAAGGAAGATGTTCAGACTCTTTCTTGAACGACATGGCAGGAAACTGCATTTCTATCGTCCCCTCTCCCTCCAAAGACCCAAAGGAAAAGTGAAGATTCAGACTCATTTCCTAAAAGCACATCTGAGGATTTGACCTTCAAAATACTCAAGTGGAAAAGAATGCATCTGATGTTATCCAAAACAGGCCTTTAGAACTCCTCTTCCCCATAGCTCTCCAGAGGGAAAAAAAGAACTGGGCCAGTTACTTATGAGGAAAGTGGGGAAAAAATTTAATCACCCAGAGAAAAAAATTAGCGACTCTAAACAGGTATCCAATTCCTCTATGGGAAGAACCTGATTTAAGACCAGTCATTCACTCATTCGTTCATTCACTAAATACTTCTTGACATCTACTGTGCCAGTCAAGGTGCTAGGCCCCAAAAGGCATGAGACAGGCCTGCCTGCAAAGAGCTCACAGTCCAGAAGGAAAGCCAGATTAGTGAACAAATTGTAGTACAATGTGATAACGTGCCCAAGAGCAGACAGCATCAGCCCAAAATTAGGAATGACTGTTTTGACCTGGGAAGGAGGCAAGTCATGAGCTGGCATTTGAAAGAGGATAAAGTGCATTAGGTGAACAAGTGAGGGAACAGGGTTTCCAGGGAATGGAAGGAACAGTGGCAACAAAGATACCAGGGCCTGAAATGGGAAGCCCAAGGGTGGAGCAACTAGTCAGCCAGCAGGGGGCGGAATGCAGGCTCTGAGTTCATCCTCACGCCACCAAGGGTTTATGAACTGGGAAAACGTCGGGCAAATCACGCAACTCAGTAGTCCGCATCTTTACCTGTATGTAGCATCAACCCAGAAGCTTAAAAAATAAAAACCAGTGCTTGGGTCCCATTCCAAGCTAATTATATCAGAATCTCTAGGTGTGGGATCCAGGCATCAGCATTTACAAAGTATCTCAACTGATTCCAATGTGGTGTGAGCCTAAGGGCTCACTGTAAAATAAGTTAATTTAAAAACCCAGCCGTATGGGTTGCAGTGAGGGTTAAGTGAGATAATAAATGTACAGCATCCAGAGTGTTAATAAAGATGATGGGGGATTATGTGCAGGAGTAAAGGATGGAAATGAGACAGGAAGATATGCCAGAGACAGACCATCACAGCTTATCTTACTGCACCCTCCCTGGTGCCAGGCACCCTTCTCAGCTCTTCCCACGCAAACACAGGCAGTCGAGCTCCGTGGACGAGGTTCTTTCACTACACCTCTCTCCTGAGGGAGGATGGAAGGCCTGCATTCAGATATTTAGGCTTTAGGGCTTATTGTGTGGACACTGATAAGCCACATTATCAGGGAGTAATGTGATCAGAATTGTGTTATTTAAAGTCATTCTGACTGTAGAGTAGAGAATAGGTTGAAAGGGAAAGAGACAGAGACAGGGAAATGATTCTGCTCTACAAGCCAGAGATGGATGGGTCCATAGAGAGAGAAAAACACCTCTTGGAAACCCAAATTCTGAAAGAAAAAGAAAGCACAATAGGCTGGTAGATTTTCTCCTACTACCTGCGAGACTTCATTAAAACATAATAGCTTTGATACACAAATATGTTGCATATCAGCCACCTCTTACCTCTTGTGCAGTTTCAGGCCTCAGCATTAATGTCATCTGAGACATCTTTAATCACTTCTCTAGAAAAGTCTATGAATAATACACTTAGCATACTTACATCATCTTTCAAGAATTTTTATCTATTCAAAGAGTCTTTTTTTAAATGCTCTTGTATTACCATCATCTGTTGAGGGAGTTTGATTTAAATGATTTCTTCTACAGCAGTTTCTTTAACTGACAATTCAGATTTAAACTGTATTTTTCCATTACTGATATATTAACAATATTAGTTGTCGAACTCTGAGCATCTACTCTTAGACTACAAGGCAGGTGCTATCGTTCCCGGTGTACAGATGACAACTGAGCTGCTCACCCTTTAGAGAGGTTGTGATTACAGAAAGAATAAACTACTCAAGTGCCAATTATTTGTGTGCATCTCCAACACTTCAAAATTATTTAACTCCAGAAAATAAATGTGGCAACGCAGTCTTTTCCATTCATTAAACTCGGTCTCCTATTTACTAGGTAAAGTAGCTAGTCTATTTATTCCTAGCAAAAATGGCTATCCTAGTTTAAGTTGTTTCTTGCACTTAGAAATATGACTAAGTAAGATTGTACTAAATATGAAATTTGGCACTTTTTCCCCAATGTTTTTATTGTGATAAAATATAGATAACGAAATTTACCATCTTGATCATTAAGCGCACAGCTCAGTGGTGTTAAATACATTTATACTGTCGTACAACCATTACTGCTATCCATCTCCAAACTTTTTTCATCTTGTAAAACTGAAACTCTGTACTCATTAAACAATAACTCCCCATTCTCCTCTCTTGTGACAACCACCATTCTACTTCCCGTCTCTGTGATTTTGACTACTCTAAGTATCTCATTTAAGTGGAATCACAGGCAAATTGGAATCAATTTCTCTTTATGTGAATGGCTTATTTTACTCAGCATAACGTCCTCAAGGTTCGTCCATGTTGTAGCATGTGATAGGATTTCCCTCCCTTTTAAGGCCAAATAACATTCTTTCCTGTGTATATAACAAATTTGGCATTTTTGTAAGTCAAAAGTGGACAAATATTGGCAATCCCATATGGTTCAATCTAATTCATTATTATATTAGTAGGATAGCATTCAGGATTTTCAGTAATTTAGACTGACTTCTTTGGCTCTTCCTTGCACGTGGCAGTTATGTCAGGTGGAACAAGCTGGTTCTTGATACAGTATCTGAGACCCTGGCCATGGGGATGGGGGTGGGTGCAGCCCTATAGCAACAGTATGAGAGAGGTAGAGTCAGCCTTAGTTTTCCCAGTTTTAGCTTCTGAACTGATTAGACCTCATGTGTCCTTATGCTCCCCAAGGGCAAACTGTCTTCTTCCTTGGCTCTTGCCAAACATGACCAGCCTTTGCCTCTGCCCCCATGATGCTGGCTCGTATCTCTCGCTGCCTCACCCATTGCCCTCTATGCCATTGGGTGGCAATACGTCTTTCTCACAGGAGGTTCCCACCAATGGAAGTATTGATAACATTGCCACTACAAGTTGGGTAGATAAATGCTTAAAAACAGATCAGAGTAATGATAATTCTGAAACAGACTTTTCATTCCTATACTTATACTTTCGAACAAGTAACAAAAATATTTTTAACTCCTAAATTACAAAGTTCTACAAGAAAAGAGGTATGAAAAAAATTAGTAAAGAATAAAACACTCTACAAATACTAATGGTTATTATTTCTATCGGGTCCATGCCAACAGAACAGAAAGATTTTGAGCCTGCCTTTCCAGCATGCTCCATAGTCAGAGTTTGAGAAGAAAAATAACATCTAAATGTGCATCTTTGGGATACATTGCAGCTCAGGAATCCATCCCATGGAATCACCATACAAAAGTTAGAAGGACTGGGTGGATCGATATCCTCCAACATACAGAGAGCACCAAGGCATGCACACAAAATATGTGTATTTTATGTATGTGTGGGTGCCTCTAAGTCATAAAAATATCTCAAAGGCTAAATACAAATACTCGAAAGTGGTTCCCTGTGGGGAGAAAAAAGAGAAGAGGGAAACAGAGAAGGAAATTTTCATGTGTTTCTTCAACAAACAATTTATAAGATAGACAAAGAGGAGAGAAACCATGAATTAAACAGATAAGAGACCTATCAATTTATTGCAACATGTGGACCCTATTAGACTCTTATTTGAACAAATTTTTAAAGTATAAGTCAATGGGGGATCCATACACTGGACATTTGCTGATAAGGAATCATTGTTAATTTCGGAAGGTATGATAATAGATTGGAGTTAAAAAAAAAAACCCTTATCTTTCAGAGACACATTGAAATGTTTCCTTATGAAGTAGTGTTTGCTACCAAAATTATCCCACAGCAGGTGGAGATAAAACAAGATAACCTGATAATTGTTGAAGCTGGGTGATGCTGCACATTAGGGTTCATTACATTATTTTTCTACTTTTGTGTATGTTTGAAACTTTCTATAATAAAATGTTCCAAAAAGCTTTTTTTAAAAAGTGCTTGGGTTTGCCACCTTCCTAGTTTTGTGATTTGGGGCAAGCTCTGTAATCTCTATAAGTTTCTGCCTCTTTTCCTAAGAAAGGGGGACGACATGGCTTGGCCCAGAGTAAACGCTCCAGAAGCTTGGACCCCAATGCGCCATCGGACATGCCCTCACCAAAGGGTAGGTGCTATTTTATAGCTACTCATCATCTCTCTTTGAATGTGCCAGAGGAAACTCAAACCTGGCACATCTGAAATTGAGGGGATGGGGATGGGGCTGGGGATAAAGATCCCTGTCATTATTCTAGTCTGTGTTTCGATGCCATTCCTCGTCGCGGGGCTTCTCACAACAGCTGTCAGGCATGCTCCGTCTCTGACTTCAGTTGTTCAAAGTTTAGACCTCAAGTACAAAGTCATCATTAACTGAATTTTCTCTAGCTTTAGGCTCCCCCATTTCAACTCGCAACCACAGGATCTCTACAACTACTGATACTGCTAATGGGAGCTTTGCGGATGCATGTACCTCATCGCAACTGGCTTCTCTGTCTGAGAAGAGTTCTATTTTCTATATCCTTGGTCTTCGGCAAGAGTGAACATCCAAATTACATATAACCCCAACAAAAGAATCTGTGGACTCTATGCCTTTAACATTATTTGATCAATAACACCCAAGGGTGCAGCGACCTGTGCTTTTGACTACTGTCTACCTCATGCCTATCTTCCTAAGACCCAAACTAGGTGTGTAATGACCACATCAGAGACTTTCCTTAGGGAAGATTAGCCATTCAGGAGCCATCTTACAACCAAAAAACAGGGAGGAGGAAACATCCCAAGAGACTGTTTTCTGCACAATGTCTTTGAAATCTGACAATTTTAACTAGAGCCTTGTAAGCACATTGCATCAAAATCTGGTCTCCTGATGGATTTCATGCTAGTAATAATTCCTCCACCACCGTTCAGTAATGAGCACCTTTTCACATCCTCAAGAATAAATGACATGCTTCTCATGTGCCCAGTTTTGAACATTTGTTTCAGATCCATTAGCTCCTTGGCCAGTGAATGTATTTATTTCTCGATAGATACAGACACAGTCATTTTGCTGCACCATTAACTCACCGAGGAACATAGGGCCATGTCTTTCCACATTGCCCTTTTGTTCCCTTTCTGTGGTATGTGTATCAAACAGCCCATATCTTGCATTTACTCAGCACTCAGCTGCTCCTGGGCGAGATGTTTGTGGCTGAGTAAAGCATCAGAATTACAGAGCCATCATGCATGAGAACTAGAGAGCACACCAGAAATCTAGTTCATTGCTGATTTTTGCATGTGGAAAAGTGGGGCACAGAGAACTGGAGGGTCTTGCCTAAACCAGTGAGGTTGGTCAGTGGTAAACCAGGGCTAGAGGCACGACTTTGGATTCCTTGTTCAGGGCTCTGTGCCCCTCATGATGTGAGTCCGATGTCCTTGGACTTCAACCTACTGAAAACAGATCATATTCCCCGGTCTTTAGAAAACAGAGTCTCTTTCAGCATTTGAGTGCCAAACAATGATTTATGAGAATACATTAAGCACTCAGTTTCCAAAAGCCCATACATCTAGGGAGCAACTCACTGTGGGGATAGAACTCCCGGAGAGCTGTTGCCTTCCTACTCATCTCCGCAAAGCCTGGACCTTTCAGAAAATGTGTGTGGAATCCTGCCTGGACCAGCAAGCAAGAGACCCAACCCAGGGCAGGTGCTGAAGTGCCAACGGTCACTTACTCTAAAATCACAAGCACACGAAAGTGTAGAATTGAAAGCACAGAAACATTTCATCTCTCTGCTTGTTCATGATTTCCACTTCGAAGCGGATATGAGGCACTTCTTCAGGGTGGTTGGCATGTCTATTCCCTTGATTAAAGTTAATCTCTCTGATATTATTTGCAACCAATAAGAGTGATCAGTTGGTGATCAGAAATCAATACATCTAAAATTAAGCAGAGTAGCTTCCTCCCAACCCACTCTCCACCAAACCTATCCTCGGTTTCTATTGTCACTCAATAGCTTTGTCCCACTGTGTTAGAACTGTCCAGTAGAATCAAGCCCCAGTTACCCTTGGCATTAACCTGCTTAATAACACACCCTTTCTCGGCCGCCTTCCTTGCCCCTCTTCACACTCCCTCACAGGGCTCCTAGGATCACCTTCCAAAGTAAACTACCTGCACTCGCGTCCTTGTCTCAAGCTCTGCTTCTGGGGAAAGACTAACTGAGGGAGCAGGGCCTATTCGGGGCAGGAAACCTGATCTCTTTAGGCCTCCAGCCATACAGCAGTTGTCTGACTTCATGTTACCGTTAGTTATTTACACACTGTCTCTCCAAACAGGCCGCCAGCTGCGGTGGTCCAGTGGTTAAGATCTGGCGCTCTCACTGCTGTGGCCCAGATTTGTTTCCTGGTCAGGGAACCACACCTCCCATCTGTCAGTTGTCACACTGTGCCAGCTGAGTGTTGCTGTGATGCTGAAAGCTATGCCTCCAGTGGGCAAGGACCTACACACTGCTTGTCAAGCCACACTGTGGTAGCATCCCACGTACAAAATAGAGGAAGATTAGCACAGATGTTAGCTCAGGGCTGATCTTCTCAGGCAAAAAGAGGAAGATTGGAAACAGATGTTAACTCAGGGACAATCTTCCTCACCAAATAATAGAAGAAAAAAGCTATGCCACTGGTATTTCAAATACCAGCAGGGTCACCTGTGGTGGACAAGTTTTAACAGAGCTTCCAGACGAAGCCAGACTAGGAAGAAGGTCCTGGCCACGCACTTCAAAAAAAAAAACTGGCCATGAAAACCCTATGAATAGCAAGAGAGCATTACCTGATATAGCCCCAGAAGATGAGAGGATGGCACAGAAAGACCGGGCAGGGTTCCACTGTGTGGTACACGGGGTCACCAGGAGTTGGAATCCACTTGACAGCACTAACAACAACAACTCACCAAATGGAGGGAAAACTCTCGAAGGGTGACTGTTGTTTCTCCTTCACCTTCTAGACTCCAGAGTTCCCAATACAAGGCTTTGTATACAGCAGGCCCCCAACTATTTATTGGCCAGGAAATTGGACTGAATCTGCCAAAGGAAACATCCCCCAACTGGATTACCCGGGGCCAGGGAGTCCCTCCCCTGGGCTGTCCCGTCATAAGATTCTCCTATGAACCAGCTGCCCTTTATGAACACTGGTTATATAAGCTTCATTTTCAAGTAACATCCAGACACTTCTGTGCCATATGAAATGTTGCAGAATATACAACTTATTAAATCTTGCAAACTTTTAATAGAAAACAAGCCTAAAGCATAACTCCACTTTAATTGCATCAAAGAAAGTGTGACTTTTGCCTGACTCCTGAAGTCTCCTCAGTAGCTGCTTAATAAACAGGCACCACTGGAATATTTGCACTCATTCTTATAAACTCTATTAGACGGGTAATTATCTTTTCACTTCCCAGCTCAAAATACCATAAGGCAAATTTGCCAAAAGGGGCAGAGGGCAGGTGAAGGCTTCCTTTCACCCACGTGCTGCCGAGCAATGACGTTGGCGTGATAATTAAACGCCCATCGTCTTAAAGTGTATGTGGAGGAAACCAAATGGTGGCTGAAGCTCAAAACAGACCAAGGCATGGAAAAAGTCCCGATGGGCTCATGTCACAATTTTAATTCTTTATTTTTAAAAATATAAAAAATATTTATATTTAAAAATATACTGAATGAATTACTAAATTAAAATAAACCTACCTTGAGTTCCACTTCATCTTTACACGGACACATTTAAGGATGTTGGAGGGAAATAGAAAGAGGGAGCTTCACTGGCACGTATATCCTGAACTCTTTTAAGGAATTAGAGCGACTTTGGTTTTTTTCAGTAGGAATGAGAGGCGATACCTTATACATAAGAGTTAAGAGCCAGGTTTGAATCTGGCTCCATCATTACCAGCCTCAGCTTCCTCATCTAAAATGAAGGTTTGAAATAGTACCTGAGTCATAGGGTTATTGTGAAGACTGAACAAGATAATGGCATGTGGGGTCCCTGGCACATGGTAAGTGCTCAGAAATCGTGAGCAGACGGGATGGCAAACCGTGCAATAAGAAAAGAGGAGGGAAGAATTCAATTAGTTCTTCAAGCTTATTTTTCATCTTCATTCCCTTTACATTTAGTGTTGCTGAGGGGTCTTATTAATGCCCCCATGAACTTTAGGTCCAAATGCCTACTGAAGTTGACCATAGTCATGCACTATGGGAGCAAGTACACTCCTAGGTATATACCCAACAGAAATGTGTACAGATGCTCACCAAAAGACGTGCAAGAATGATCATAGTGGGGGTTGGCCCCATTGCCAAGTGGTTAAAGTTCTGTGCACTCCACTTCAGCAGCCCAGGTTCACAGCAACAGATCCTACACCACTCATCAAGCCATACTGTGGTGGCAACCCACATACAAAGTGGAGGAGGATTGGCACAGATGTTAGCTCAGGGCAAATCTTCCTCTGCAAAAAAAGAATGATCATTGTGGCACTTTTTGTAATATCCCCAAACCAAAGACTACCGAAAGAGTAGAATGGATAGTACGTAGCCATCAATAATAAAATAGAGAAATTCACCATTCTGTCAGTAGTAGAATGGATAAATAAACTGTGGCATACTTACCAACAGATTATCATCTCGCTGTGATAAGGAGCAAACTACAGACATAGCTGCATGGATGAATCTCACACGCATCTCATTGACAAGCAAAGCCAGACAACCAAGAGTGCGTGGGGCGTGATCTCATTTACATAGTAAACAAAAACAGGCAAAAATGTTCTAATCAACACTGTTGAACGTCTGGAGGGTGAGTGCACTTAAGGAAAATTCAAGTTGTACATTTAGAATTTGTGCCCTTATATATAGGTATATGATGCTTCACTAAAAAGTTCACCAAACAAATGAGTTGGACCCCTTGGGCTCAGGAATTGTGCCGTCTCAAGGTAGGGCTGCCTCCTCTACAGACATAGTAACGCTGGTGGAATATTACCGGGTCATCCTAATAGTCTTTCTACCCGCTGGGACAGCCAGTCCTCACTGTTCGCCTCTCTACAGCTAAAATTTGAACCTAACCAGGTGCAACCACACGAATATTATACTACGGCCTCTAGACCAACACCAGGGGCACCCAGAAATGGTCTCTTAGCCAAGATCCAAGATCTCTCACTTCCTTGTCATCCTCCAGATGCATGGCCTCAAGGACAACACAGAGATCGTTCCAAATCATTACTTCAAGAGACACCGTGACCTAGACTGAGCAGCGAGCCTATGGTGAACGAGTCATTCTAGCTGGTGGAAGATGGATAGACGCACAGGGAGGAACAGCAGGCGGCTTTCAGTACAGAAGACCAAAATCTGAGATCTTCTGGAACAACAAATGTGTATATACGTATACATATAGTTATATATAGTTTTTATGTACGTCGTTACATCGAGTTTTATATTGAGTTGTATATTTTTATGTATCTGGACATATATTGTTTTAAATAATTGATTTCTTCTATATGGACAGTTTTTCTATTTGAAATCGTTTGTGGCCTCGGGAAAGCAGTCTTTGTAATGTCCTCCAGTGACACTAGAAAAATCATTTTGGCAAGAGGTAATTCTCAGTACAGAAGCACTTCCAAATATACTTAATACTTTTATATCAGAGTCATTTCTTCAGTGATTACATTTAAATAGTCACACAGACTTTTGTGAAAAATATGTTGAATCCCGTCATTTTTTCCCTCCAAAATCCATGATGCCCATAATTCTCCTGGAGCAGGTGGAAAATCCCTGGGCATCCCAAAGTTGCCAGCATCCAGTCCCCGTCCTCTGAGTTGAGGGGACGGGCTGAGCTCCCTGGTGGATGAAATCACAGGAACTGGGGGCTGGTCGGACAGAGTCAGCTCGTCCAATCTCCCCTCCCCGGGACTCTGCCTCATAAGATCATTCTGGCAGTGACAGAAAGCCGTAGAGCCAAGCCCCAGCTACCCTCTCACAGATGTCACAGAGAGCCCCACTCACAGACGTCATCCATCAATCTTCAGTACTTCCCGCAGACCCCATGTGGCTGCCTTGAGGCTCCTCTTCTCCATATGAATGTCACACTGTTCTTTCCTGGTGAAACAGCTCTTCACTCTCCTGTTTACCCTGCTCTGAGCGGCTTCAGATTCCCTCCCTCCCTCTGAGGACATGAGACCCAGAAATGAACGGATAATCCATGTTGAAGTCTAGCCAAAGGAAAATAGACAACTATCACTTCCATTTTTCTCATACCATCTCTCATTAATGCCACCTATGGGAGGCTGATTAACAGCTGGACAAGCTCTGTCTGTGTGCTAATCCCAGAAGCTGAGAGTGTCAGTTTAGTTGGAATAAGGGTCTTTGCAGATGTGATTAAATTAAGGGGTTAAGGGTTTTGAGATGAGATTATCCTAGATTATCTGGGGGGGGGGGGGCCCACATGCCGTCACAAGTGTCGTTGTAAGGGAGAAGCAGAGGGGATCAGACACACAGAAGAGAAGGCGATGTGAAGATGGAAGCAGAGATTGGAACGATGTGACCATAAACCAAGGAACACCACCAGCAGTCACCAAAAAGCTAGAAGAGGCAAGAGCCGGAGCCTTCGGAGGGAGCCGCCTGCAGATGCTTTGATTTCAGCCCGTGATACCGATTTCAGACTTCTGGCCTCCAGAACCAAGCGGGAATAAATTTCCGTTCTTTTCAGGCACCAAGTTCGTGGTCCTTTATTACAGCAGCCACAGGAAGCTAACATGAGACCCAAGACTGCGCTTGCGTTCTTGTTTTCTCTCCACGATGCCAATTTACTGAATTTAATCCACTCTTTTCCCCCACAAAAGAAGACTTACTAGATAATGAAGTGGAACAGTTGAGAGGGAAAAGTCCTATCTTATTGGATTCTGAAGCTCAAAATATGGAGAGAAGGGCCTTATTAGGGATTTGAAACTAGCTCTGTGACCTTGGATAAATCACTCTCTCTGTCACTTTTCCCATTTGTAAAATGAAGAAATAACCTCTAAAATGATGGTTCTATAAGTCTACATACCTTTTTACTTAATTTTCAACTCATTTCATAGAAGCGCACAATCAGACTTAATGTCACCTCAAGGGTCACCTCCTCTGGGAAGCCCTCTCTGATTCACCTCCCTTTTCTGTGCTCCAATGGCTCTTGGTACACATCTCCATTTCAATATTTACTGCACTACACTCTAGCGATTTGTTTTGTGAAATGTGAAACAAAACAGGAGTCACTTACGTCTAAGGGCTTTAAGACGGAGCCGGGAAGACATTAAGGAAATGGGTCACACGCACATCCGCATCAAGCAGAACATGAACTTTTGAACTGAGTGACACTGCAAGAAATCTGCAGCTCATTACAGAGACAGACTTTGGCCTCCCTCTAGCTAGCCTTAGCAATCAATTCTGTTTAGCCAAGATTAGCTTTCTGCCACCAACCCCAATTAACATCCTTGGTAATGCAAACCTCCCTTCTTTGCCTTTAAAAACCCCTGACTTTTACTCCCTAGCGGGACACTATTTGAGTTTCTACCTGAATCTGTGTTCTCGGAGTTGCAATTCTTTGATCCCAAAATAAACGCCTCTCTGCCTCTCATTTCGGCTCTTTATCTCTAGGTTAACAGTTTCTATGAGCCCTTTCCCACTAGACGTGAGTTCCTGGAGGGCGGGGCTCACATTTTATTCACTTCTGTATTTCTAGGACCCAGCTCAGTAATGAACGGGCAAATAAAGAAATAAATGAATTGCTAGAAAATAATGACCTCCTCATCCTACACAGTTGACTGATGGAGATGTCACAGGACAGAGTTCACACCAGAGTCCCAGAGTCCATGCACCTCCCTCGGGGGAGCCATTCATTGAGTAATCCTGGCATCCAGGCTGCATTTGATGAGTGTTTTATGTGTTTTCATCAGCGTAGAGTTTACTTGTTTGATCTATTTAATGAGCTTAAGTCATAATTCAAAACCTATCTTTGACAACTCAGATGCTTGAATTTCATAATTATGATCAATATGTCCGTACTTGAAAAATTCTCTACTAGAGATGACTCCTTCTCCTTGGTCACGAAGGTTTTAGAAAGACTTTCCTAAAAATCCTGACATTTATATCCATAATTCCAAGCTCCCCAGGTATAAAATTTAATGATAATACATAAAAAGCTGTACATGACAGAATTTTGCCTGGTTCCCTGCTTCTCTCTCCCCTCTGCTGGTTTCGGCCTCTCCCTCTGGTGAGAGCGAAGGGCTCCTTGTGTGGAAAATGCTCCAGCTGCCCCAGAGCAACCAGGAGACTTGCTCCAGTCCAGTAAACAACACGACCTGCCGAGAGTTTGGCTGGAGCATCCTGTTTTGAATTAATCTCAGTAGAAAGACTTCCCTAAAGTCAGTTGTCAGCATCCTAGCTGGCTCCGAGCACAGAAGCCATTTATAACCAAAATTATGGAGTCTTATTTGGATTTACAACATAATCACCCAAATTTAGACTTCTCCGTGAAAATCTATAAGCTTCCAATAAAACTTAATTTGGAAATTACCTGGTGTGATTTTATTAATCAAAATCACCAGAGGGACCTTCCAGCTCCTGTCGGAAGGTGAAGATCAACATGGCAGCGGGACAAAGAAGATTCAAGGTCCTGGTAGAGATCAGGTTTGCCCCTGGCCTCACCTGTTCTGAGAAAATTACCAAGAACACGTTTAAACGGGATGCATTCACCGCCAGCAGAAACCCAGGCTCCTCTCCTGTCTGCAGTAATACTGCTCAGCACGCTGGCCCTTGGAACTCATTTACAAATGATAATTTTCATATTCACAAATGGTAACCATCGAGATGTGAAATTTAGTCGAGTAAATGGATTATCGGATGCAAACAAGAAGTCCTGTAAATGCAATTTTTCTAATGTCTCCTTAGGAACTGAAAGGACTCTGCTGCCAGAAGTCCAAAATTCTTCGATATTTCATTTCACCTAACTTTAAATATGTTCTCTGTAATTATCAATCTCTCCTGTTTTCTTTTTAATCTGTACCTACACCAGTAACTATCTAATTTTGCCTTTCAGAGCTCAGGTGTTCTGTGATTCAGACTAAAATGCTTCCGATGTTAGCTAGCTTTTGCTAATCCACACAGGGAAAAAGAAAAACAACGTCAAACTGGAGAAATTGCACCTTTCTTCCATTTTCTTGCAAAACCTTCAGAGGTGCTATTGCTTGAAGGGTCGCAGATAAAATTATTGAATTACTAATGAACAAACACTAAAAGAAACAGACTTTCGATCAAAAGGTTAAAAATCAATGTGATGTAAAGAAAATGGTATTTCAATCTAATTTGTAAAGCACAGCTAAAAATGGGTAAGGTACTCTAGAAGATACCAAAAAAGTTGAAAAACTATTTCTGCTGTCAGAGGTCTGTAAATCTTTGCTGATCATTTGGTGAAACTTGTCAGGAAGCTGGGACAGCTGGATAAAGGGATATCGCTGGAAGGCTGCATATTTGATGAACAATCTTTCTTCTCCAAGGCAGTGCGGACAGTGTGGGCTGTGGTTGGATATGGCATAATGGGCAAGATTAGGAAAAAACAGGAGACGGAAAGAGGAGGAAGGGAGAGGACTTTCCCACCAGATTGGAAAGAAAGAGGAAATAAGCTTAAGAAAAGAAAAAGCAAGCATAATCGCTTTGTGGAGAAGCAGAAAACAGAACTTCTACCTGGAGTAGAAAACTTAGGCAGAGAAATAATTAGGGATACAAGTTGGAGCCAGAGAGTGAAGGGCCTTGCGTGCCAAGGAAAGAGTCTGAATGGTTTCCTTGAGGCAATTAGGAGACAATGGAGAAGGCTGAGCAAGGGAATGACATGATTCAGAAAGATTAATGTCCCTGCATTGTGCAAAATACAAGTGGGGGAGTGAATTACAAGACGGGTGACCAGCGTAACTTACTGAAACAGATCAGGCAGAAGCCAGGTTGGTGAAGGAGGGAAGAATGAGGAAGGACGCATGTTAAGAGACGGTGAAAAGAGAATCTTCTGGCTTAGAGGCTAATTGGATAGGGAGGTCAGAGACAGAAAGCAGACACTGTATTTTTAGATTCAAGTGACTGGGATCATTAATCAAAAAAATACAAATGCAAAGAGAACAAATACGATGATTGCAGATTTTAGATGAAAAAGGTCCCGCAATAGAACAGTGACATTGATTCAGAGCTCACCGCAGGTCAACAACAGTCCAAGCCCTTTATGCATATTCGCTCATGTAATCATCATGAAAGCTCCCTGACATAGGCATATTATCCCTCTTTGACAGATGGGAGAACTGAGGCCAAAGTCAGGTAGGGAGTGGGTGGCAGAATGGAGACTTGAACCCAGACCATGGTGATGCATTCCACTTTCAAATTTCCAAGAGGAGGCTGGTGATGTCGGCTGAGGCCCAGGAGAATAATTGGAGCTACAGCCGCAAACCTGGGAGTCATCATGGCAGCCCTGGAAGAGAGAGGCAGAGCAGAGGGCGGAGCCCAGGGACAGCTCTTTGGCCCTTTGTTTTGGTTTCCATTGTAGATCTGAATTCAACAGGTGAGTAAGAGTCCCCTGAGATAAACGCTCTGAATTCAGAAACAGTGACTTTCTGGAGAAATAAAGACGCTGATTGTTTTCCTCCCATTCTGTGCTCTTGTCATTTTTCTCTTCTCTTTTCAAATTCCCATGGATCTGTTTTACAGTGACCAGAGGTTAGTTGTCTAACTGGGAAGATTTCCAAATCAATCTGAATTTAATCAGGAAAGAGAAACCATGTAGTAATTTGAACAGTAAAAGATTACTATTATAAAGAAGTCTTAACTATAAAAGGGGATTAGATTTACCAGGGACCAGCTAATAAAAAGTGAAAAGATCTTTAAAGAACATAGGCGTAGCAGATAGAAGGAGAAGCCACTACTCCTAGAGTTGAGACATGGCATCCCCCAGCAAACCCCAGGGCTGAGATCTGACCCCAGGGCTGTGTTAGAAAGGCCACAGCTGTGGCTCATAGGATGGCAGAGAAGACATCAGTGGGGGTGGTCTAGAATGCTGGGGAAGCCTGCTCACCGGGAGGGGTCTCACCAGAGGCACTCTTGGTTGAGGAAGAAGAGCCAGGGGCAGCTGCTGGCTGATTGCACTGCAGAGCTGGGCGTGGAGAATCTGTGAAGACTGCAGAAGCTTGGTGGATGCTATGCACCCTACAGCTGCCTGCCAAGCAAGCACACCAGATCCAGGAGGCAAAACCCTTTCCTCCTGCGATGTTTCTCCAGCACCCTCTACTGACAAACCTTCAGCGTCTGCTGGCTCAGGAAAAATATTTAAAGGGCCCAGGTCCATTTTCACAGAGCAGGCAAAAGGGATCAATTTGGAGCTGAGACCCCAGAAGTCAATGACTCCAATTCCTACTCAGGTAGGTCCATTTCTGCTGATGACACTTCAAAGGCCATTTTATTTCATTTGTTGGTGGTGTTCTTGTTAGGGGGGAGGGGGCAGGGGGAGAATTGTTGCTGTTCATGTCAAGGGAAAGTCAGATAAAAATCCTGGAGCTTTCTTGTTCGCTTCCAAACCTAAAGGCCAAGCACAGTCTGGCTGTGATAAGGTCTAAGAAGAGAACTGAGAACTCGGCTACAGTCGGGGCAGAGCCCTTCAAACTTGATCGTCTTGTGTGAAAGCCGCCCTGGGTGCCACGGCATCCATTTCGCCCCGTAAGAATAAGTGCTCAAGTATTAAAATAGCCCATTTCCAACAAGATCCACAATAACACTCCCACCTAGAACCTTGTTTTGTTTTGTTAATGAAGAAAAGAAAAACAGACAAGCAGCCATTACGCATGGAGGGAGAAAGCAGGTTTTAGCAAATGTATCCTGAATAAAACCCAACAAATGTAGAATGTGCAGTCTTTTCAAGGGCACATGAAATAGACCTTCAACTGATGAAGCAAACAAAAATGAGAAATAATTTTGAAGACTTAACGCAATCTGTATGAAACACATCCCAACAGACAGAGGCAAAAACGTTCTTGTCAAAGCACGTGAACTAGTGCCAAAAATCAACCATGTGCCTGGCTGTGGTAGGCGGCCTCCAAGATGACCCCCAGCGAGGCTCACCTCCAGGTAATCTCACCCTTGTGAGGGCTCCTCCCATTGCGTACGGGCTGGACTTAGTGATTCCCTTCTGAGGAACACACTCAGGTGGATATGATGGTATGTGACTCAGAGACAAGGTCATAAAAAGCTGTATGGTGTCACTTTCACTCTCTCTGATCCTTCCTTCTAGGAGAAGCCAGCTGCTATACGGTGAAGCCCCCCTGATGAGGAACTGAGGCCTCCTGCCAGCAGCCATGTGAATGAACCATGGAAGCTGCTCCTCCAGCCCCAGCCAAATCCTCAGATGCTAAGAGTCCTACCAACAGCTTCTGGAAACCTCATTAGAGACCCTCAAGCAGAAGCACCCAGCTGAGCTCTTTCTAGAGTCCTGTTCCTTAGAAACTCTGAGATAATAAATGTTTATGGTTTCAAGCTACGAAGTTTTGGGGGTAATTTGTTACACAATAGGTAACTAATACATAAGCCATTAGAAAAAAATTTCCCCAGACTGAAATTTATACAATCTACTTTGCCTGACCACAAAGAAATACAATTAAATATTAATGACAAGAAAAATAAGAAATCTTTCTTAGAATTTTTAAACCCTTTTAAATAATCCTTGGTTAAAGAGGCTGTCAAAATGAAATTACAAACTATTTAGAAATGAATGAAAACACTATATATCAAAACCCATGGGATGCCGCCAAATGCATTAGGGAATATTTCTAGCTTCAAAATCTAGTATTTATCAGTAACTAGGAATGATTGAAAGGAAATGCAGCAAGCAAGCACCTTATCAAGAAATTAGATGAAAAGAACTAAAAATTATACTCCAAAAAGTGAAAAGGTGTTGGTAATAAAAATTAAAATATAAATTAAATGTTTTAAATAATAGACTAAGTCAATAAAACCAAACATTCTTTGAGAAGACCAATGATAGAGAAGAACTTTTGACATTTCTGATTCTAACCGGCAAAAAGCGAGAAAGAAGATGCGAATGAACAACGTTAGGAATGCAAAAAGCAACATAACTCCAGATGAAGAGATTCAAGTTATTTGTTTAAAGACCATGTGAAATCATATGCCAAAAACTGGAAAGTCCAATAAAAATGCTAATATTTCTAACTCTGTCCAACAGAATTTCCTGCAAGGATGGGAGTATTCTGTATCTGCCCTGTCGAATATGTTAGCCACTGGCCACATAAAACTGTTGAACAATAACATACGGTTAGCGCAGCTGAGGAATTGAATTTATTTTAATTTTAATTAATTTAAATTTAAATAATTATTATATGGCTGGTGGCAACTTTAATAGACAACATGGTCTTAGAAAAAAAATTACAAAAGTTAAGGGGCAGAAAAATTTACTTAGTCCTACCACTGGGAAAGAATTTGAAAGAGCAGTCAAAAATATATTCTAAACTATAGTCCAGCCTTAGAAGTTTCTTAATTGATAGTTCTGTTAAACCTCCATAAACAATATCTGTGTTATAAATTTGCAGAGTATAGAAAAAGACCCCCCAATTCCCAATTATTTCTTCAAAGCTAGCTCTGATAGCAAATCCAAACCAGAAAGCAGGTGC
>NC_060268.1:172713958-172735731 GCF_021613505.1 Equus quagga | reverse complement strand
CACACACAGATATACAGACGGGCTGCAGGTGCGCACGCACACACATATACAGATGGGCGGCAGGTGCGCACGTACACACATATACAGATGGGCTGCAGGTGCGCACAAGCACACACACACACACACACACACACAGATGAGCTGCAGGTGCACACGCGCACACATATACAGACGGGCTGCAGGTGCGCACACACACGAATACACAGACTGGCTTCAGGAAGGCAGAGTCCCAGCATCTCCATGACGGGGAGTCAGCAAACCATGGCCGACGCACCAAATCTGGCTTTTTTACCTATTTTTGTATGATCCTCAGCTAAAAATGGTTTTTACCTTTTTCAATAGTTGAAATTAGCTTTTGCTACAGACTTGGTAATGTTTCTTAATGAATTCAACCTAAAATGACAACACAAAACAGCATATATATGTGAAATATACACAAAAATTAATTCATTCCTCATTACAGCCACAGAGGCTATACATTTATGGAAAATGAAGCACAGAGAGGTAAAGTGACATTCCTGAGGTCACACAGCAAGTTATTGTGAGGGGTGGGAGCAGAACACAGTCTGTGCTTTTAAACACTACAGTCTGGGTTATGCCACATAAACATTAAAAAGCAAGCTACTTAGACAATAATACAGATATGACAAAGAGCTAGGTGTGCACATCAGAGTAGGGGCCTAAGAGAACAAGAAACAGCTTCCAACTCATAGACCCAAACTACTAACTTGGCTGGACCCATCCCCAAGGAGTCCAAGAAATGCAATCCCACCACATGCCCGGCACTAGTAACACATCCATAGGGGGTTGAATGGTGGCCCCCTAAACTATGTGTCCACGTCCTAGTCCCCCGAACCTGTGAACATGACCTGATTTGGAAAAAGAGTAATTTGTATAGCAGCCCCGGGACACTAATGCAACATCCTATAGGACCATCTCAAAAACGGATACAGATGCAACAACCCTAAACTCAGTTCTGGCGAATCAAATCCAAGTGTCCTGACACAAAATGGTTAAGAAGGGCCTAGTCCAGGAAAATAGAATATGGCTCAACATTAAGTTTGCTAATGTAATTTACCACTTTATCAAGTTAAAGAAAAAAACTACATCTCGATAAATGACAAAAACGTTTAATAAAATTCAACACGTATTCCCATTGACATTTTTCTTCTTCTTCTTCTTCTTCTCCTCAAAGCCCCCCAGTACCTAGTTGTGTATTCTAGTTGTGAGTGCCTCTGGTTGTGCTATGTGAGGCGCTGCCTCTGCGTGGCCTGATGAGCCGTGCCATGTTCACACCCATGATCCAAACCAGCGAAACCCTGGGCCGCCGAAGGGAAGCGCAGGAACTTAACCACCCGGCCACGGGGTCAGCCCCTCCCATTGACACTTTTAACAAACTTGGAATAAGAGGAAAGTTTTCTAACTTTATAAAGGTTATCTACCAGAAACTTACTACTAACTTCATATTTGATGATAAAAACATTAGAGAAGATCTAATTAAATCAGAAACAAGATAAAAGTGCCCACTATTAGCCCTGCTACTCAATATTGTACTGGAGGTCCCTGCCAATGCAGAAAGAACAGAAAAAGAACAAGAGGTCCAAATATCGGAAAAAGAGAAATCTGATGTCATAACTAAGACAATATGTTCACCAACTTAGAAAATCCAGTGGAATCAACTAATATTAGAACTACTTAGAATCATTAGACACAACGAGACTTCAGAAGGTGGCCGACAGATCCAAGGCCAACAGATCCACTAGGAAAGTCACTAGAAATGTCATGGGGAAAGATTCCATTCCCGGAAGCAACGCAAACTGTCAGATCCCTAGGAATAAATTGATCAGGAAACATACGAGGCAAAAAGGAGTACAACTAGAAGTTTTTACTAGAGGAGAGAAATATAATTACCCTGAATTAAACGATTTAACATTGTTAAGATTTTAGCTCTTCACCAATTTATCTATAATTCAATACAAATCCAATCAAAATCCCAAGAACATCTTATGAATTATGTCAAGTTATACTAAAATTCATGTTGAAAATGCCCAAAAATTTCCAAGAAAATAATTTTAAAGAACAATGAAGGGCAGTTTCCTCACCAAATGTGTTAATAAAAATGTAGCAAAGACAATAATATGACTCTAGGATAGCAATGAACAAACAGATAACAGAACTAAACGGAGAGATCAGGAGCAGATTCTTATAGTAATAGGAATTTCATATCAGATATCGGTGGCTCTTCAAATCAGTGGGGATGAAACAATCAACTAACTATCACTGAAGAAATTAAACATCCATTTGTATAAAAATAAAAATATACCTACATTATACCAGCTGAGCACAAAATCTAGATAGATTATAAAAATCGTAGCAGAAACTATAAACCAATGCTTTTATAACCTTGGCAGAGTAAAGAAACACACAAAAGCCAGAAGCTACAAAGGAAAAGCCTGACCTATTTGTTCACATGGAAATTTAAAACTCTTTGACAACAAAAGATCCTACAAGCAACATTAAAATACTAGGGGGGAGATGAGAAAATAACTGCAAAGAATTAAAATTTATGACACGTAAATGCAATTTATAAAATTTATAATACATACAGCATTCCTCTAAATCAAGAAAGCCAAACTACAGAAAAATGAGCAAAGAACATAAACAGGCAAGTCACAGAAAAATAATTTTTTTTTCCTGAGGAAGATTTGCCCTGAGCTAACACCTGTGCCAATCTTTCTCTATTTTTTAGTATGTGGGCCACCAGCACAGCATGGCCACTAACAGAGCAGTGTAGGTCTGCGCCCGGGAACTGAACCTGGGCCGCTGACGTGGAGAACGCCAAACTTAACCACTAGGTCACTGGGGTTGGCCCATAAACTTTTTAAATAATGTCATACATCAGTAGTAATAAAATAAATGCACATTAAGACTACAAGAAAACCATTTTTGTCACTCAAATTTGCAACATTTTTGGGTTTTTTTAATCTTTGTGGGTGTTAGCAAGGATGGTCAAATAAACGTTCTCATAAACCGCATTTAAGAAAGATGAGCTGGCAAAAATATCACTCTTTCACCCAGCGATTTTACCTCTAAAAACCCATCATATTGAAATATTTTTTTTGGATCTGCATATTTATAAAGTAATTTATCAAAATTTTACATAGAATAATGAGAAATTGGAACAAAAACAGTAAGATTGTTAACTAAAACAAATGTTGTAATAACTCCCAAAAATTTAAACACACGGGGAAATGTTCATAATATAAAATGAAAAAGCATGATATCAAATTATATAACAGCAGCCATAAGAGCAGTACAAGTAGGAGTGTTAACACTTGTTGAACACTTAATATATCTACATATTAACTTGCTTACACAGTCCCAGGAGGAAGTAAACACTGCTTTAACGCCCATAAAGGTAAACGGATGCACCGAAGGCTGGGTAGATGCATCTATGCTAGAGGTCACGTATGTGAGGGAACTAGGTGCTATCTGCAGAGACTTCTTGTGCTCTAAGGCTGGTTCATGAAAGTTTTCACATAGAAACTGTACTATTGTCACCTTACCCACCCACCACCATTGGCTCTGGGAAGTCGGGAACCCTTCCCCAAGTTGGGAAGCAGAGGAGAAAGCAACAGAGAAAGGTCAGAGGGCTGCCCACCCTCCCAGAGGAGGCTGAGGTTTCTTGCCTGGTGCCCTGGGTAATAGCGGATGGAAAGACCACTGCCCACCTTCAGCTCACCTGTTCTGCTAGGTGAGAAGAGAATGAGAGACACAAAAGCCATCTCAAGGCTGAGGTGGACGCTTGAATCTTCCTGAATGATTGGCACAAACACAGATATCTGGGTTCTCATCTCCTAAAAATAACCCCAGCCCACCATGATTACACAACCAGGCTGACCCCAGCTAGGACAAAAGGGTTTTTAAAGAAAACAGCTGTAAAACAGTCGCCCACCCCTCCCTCTCCTCCCTCCAATCCCCCAACCATAGTCTCCATCCTTAAATGGCCCCCAACACGCATAGCTCTACTTTTACCTGCCCGAGTCACTCAAGACGGAAGCATGGAATTTTGAAACTATATTATGACTCAAAGAAATATTTGCAGAAGATAAAAAAAAGGAGACAGTGCATGATGCCAGGGAATTCTGAACCAGTGGTGGACTTTGGGCACCAGTACTCGAAAAGGAGGCCTCGCTTGCCTCTGCCCTCTCACACCAACTGGGTTGTTGCTGCTACAGCTGATCCTGGTGGCAAACAGCTCCATCTGTAATCTGCTGTCTTTTCACCTCATGAAAAGGTAACCTACTTTCCCTGCTGGTATAATATAGTTGATCATTAAAAAATGCTGAAAGCCCCCGTGGGATAATCACAGAGAATGAGAATAGAAACGTGAAACTGTCAGGATGGAGGGCAGCAGACCGGTCCGTAAAACACAGCTGCAGGAAGGGCGCTGGTGTAATTGATGCAAACTTCAGACACTTGAAAACTTTCCAGCGGCACAGCTCAAAGCCTAGTGCTATCTTCGGGCTTCCAAAGGGGCAGTTTAGAGCTCCTTAAGGGGCAATTTAAGGCTCATATCAGAGATTCATTAAAGCTCTGTGTGTTCCATGACTCCTACCATTTATGACTTGGCCAATTTGACGATGTGACGTCCAAAACATCCCAGACAGCCCATCTCAGGTACAGATGCTGGAAATGAACAGCTAAATGACACTGAGCTTATTAACTGCAGCCACAAAGCATCTTTAATTTAGAAAGTAAAAATGGCACTTCATGTTAAAGCCCAAGACCCCGTAGCAGGAGAGCATTAATGAGGCTGGTAAAGAGGCGGGTTGGAGCAAGGACCGAGTAGAGTTGCTGATTCTGAAGCAGCAGGACTGTGCACAATGCTGCAGTCAGGGTTTAATGCTAATCAGGGGAAGCAAGGATGGATCCCACATTCTTTCCTACCTGGATAGGGGCTCCTGGCTTCACACACAATTCAACCGTTATCACCTCAACTTGCTGCATCGCTTGCCCGCTATGTGCCAGGTAGTATGCTGAGAACTGAGTATACAGAGACGGACGAAGCAGACGTGGCCACGACCCTCCTGGGCTTAGTCTAGAGCAAACTTTTTCTGTAGAAGGCCAGAGAATAAATAATTTAGGCTTTCCAGGCCACATGGTCACAACTGCTCAAATCTGCCTTAATAGCCCAAAACTGCCATATGTCAATGAAGACATTACATAAATGAATAAGCCTGGCTGTGCTCCGATAAAACTTTACTTGCAAAAGCAAGTGGTGGCTGGATTTGACCTGCTGGCAGTCGTCTGCCAACCTGGGGTCTCAAAGGCCATTACACAAATACATAGTTAATAACTACAGTAATCGGAGCCTGCAGTGGACCAAGTACTGTTCCACATGCTTTATAAATATTTTCTCATTTAACCCTTACAACAACCCTCCAAGTTAGTATTATGCCCATTTTACAGGTGAGAAAATTAAGGCATATAGAAATGTTAATGACTCAGCCAAGGTCACACAAGTAGCAAATAAAAATGAGCTGGCGTTTGAACCTGCATGCATCGCACCAGCTCACCTGTGCTAAACCACCACTCACAAAGTATACAAGGCCGAGCGTGATTAACGTGCTAGGAAGGAAAGAATAGGAGACCATGACAGCGAATAACAGTGGGGCCTATGTTAGACGGGCTCGTCAGGGAATGGCTGAGCCTGAAGCACGAGAGGGGTCACCCAGGAGAATAGCAGTGGGGAGGAGAGAACATTCTGGGCTGTATCAGTTTTCTATTGCTGCCGTTCAAATTACCAAACTTAGAAGCTCAGAGCAACACACATTTTGCATCACAGTTCAGTAGGTCAGAATCGGGGGGGGGGGGGGGGGGTGTCAGCCAGTTTCTCTGCTCCAGGTCTCACAAGGCCACACTCCAAGCGTCAGCCAGCTGGGCTCTTATCTGAAGCCTCTGAGGGAGAACTGGCTTCCCACCTCATTCAGGCTGTCAGCAGGACTTGCTTGCTTGCTTGTGGCTGAGTTCTCATCTCCTTGCTGGTTGTCAGCCAGGAGCCTCTCATCCCCTAAGGCCACCTGCAATCTGCATCCTGTTGTCTCCTCTGTCTTTAAACCAGCAACAGTGCCTGAGTCCTCACACTTCCAACCTCTCTGACGTCTACTGCACCCCTCTGCCTCCAGCTGGTGAAAAGTCTCTGCTACAAAAGGCTCATGTGATTAAACTGGACCCACCTGGACGATAAAGGGCGCTCTCCCTGTTGTAAGCTCTGTAGCATTAAGGACACCTGTGAAGTCCCTTTTGCGGTGCAAGAAAACATATCACAGGTTATAGGGATTGGGGCATGGACGTCTCTGGGGGCCCCTCTGCCTACCACACAGGCAGAGGGAACAACACATGCAAAGCCCTTGGCAGAGGAACTGAAGCAAGGCCCGTGTGGGAAGAGGAGAGCAAGATGGGGGAGCGAGGCAAGAGGTAGGCCGGCCCAGGCTGGAGAGGTGGTGAGGGGGGCTGGAGCCCACAGGCCTTGCAGGCCGTGGTAAGAAGTTGAGATTTTGTTCCAAATGCCATGGGAAGCTGTGGAAGGCTTGTACACAGGGGAAATATGATCTGATTCACATTTTTTAAAATGATTAGCTGCGGTGGAGAATGGACGAGGGAGGGGTCAGGAGCGTAAGTGGGGAGACCAATTAGATGGATACTGCGGTGGTCTCAATGCAGGACGGGGGCGGCCTGTGACAGTGGCAGCTGGAGGGAAGGAGGACATTTGAAACTTGTTTTATAGGAGACTTGCTGATGGGCTGGATGCAAGTGGTGGAGAGGCAGGTGTTAAGAGTAAGGAAGAAAGACCACAGAAAGGACAAATTTGAGGATGAAGTTCAAGACAGCAGCCTTGGACGTGCATTGCTGCGATGGCAATTCGATATCTAGGCAGCTCTAGAAAGCAGGCAATACAAGATTTGGGAGGTAGGCAGGTGGCACAGAGTTCTGCCCGCCCAGAAAGATTTCTCCAGCAGTCGCCTGGTGGTTTGAAATTCCCACCATTGCGTTCTCCTCACTGGGGAAGGTTTGGCATCTCCAGGAGGGGAGGACTGAATGGCCTACAGTGTGCTCCACGCTGTGACGGTCCCACAGCTCAGTTGAAGGGATCTGCAAGCTCTCTCCATAGAAGGCCTGGAGGGAGGAAGGAAGGCACAGAACAGACGTTCTGGTGATGAAAGACAGGCCCGGGGCAGGCGCCAGGAGGTGGCCAGGGTGGGAGGCATCTCAGGAGGAGCCTGTCAATCAGAGCCTGCCCGGAAGAGCTGAAGCAAACCAGCTTCCATTCAGCTTGAATCCCTGACTGCAGAGACAGAGATGTCAGATATACAGAAACACCTGAGAGTTCGGCCAGGCGATTGTCATTCCGCAGAGGGACAGGAATATTGGCCTAGGCAGAATCCATTTCCACTGCCTGCCAGAAAGGGACATGCTCAGGCTCCCCTGAGGATGCCTCGAGGCTGATCAAAGAAAGTCAGCATGCGGTGGCAGAGGCCTCAGTGCACAGACATGTCAGGGTGAGCATCAATGTTTTTATCACAGTTCCTAAGAATTACTCATTCTCCATCTCCTCCACCTAAAGATACGGATGTGCTGTCTCCTGCAGAAACTTCCTTCCTTTTGGCCTAGTGCAAACTCAGGAGTCAGACTCCGTGGTTTTGTATCACAGCTTTGCCATTTACTGTGTAACCTTAGCCAAGTGGCTTAACCTCTCTGTGCCTCAGATTTCTCCTCTATAAAATGTAGATGGCAAGAGTCATACTGGGGAATTTCACTTCCCGGATAGCAATGTGAGGAGCTCTGGGGACTCACTCCCCCATGAAACAAGCATAACTGGTGAAAAGTATTTTAAAACAAACTAACAATCGTTTAAAGTCTCTGAGAATTGTCCTAAGGGCACATAGCCAATGAGAAAACATTTATTCCAGAAAATCTACTATCATTTGGTAAGAACTGCAAGTCTGTGGCATTTGAGCCACAGCCACTCCCTCTGTCACAGCCAGCTCAGCTCCCACCCCCACTCATCCACCCTGGGCAACTGGGGCACAGAAGAAGGCTCCCTCTGCCCTCAGCTCCTAAACAAGGGTTACAGGGGACTGGGAGGAGCAGGGTGCCAGCATTTCTCATCCTTCCAACTCCAGTGGAAGAGGCTTATTCCTGGGGAGCTCAGTCAAGAGATCAGGGGCTCCTTTCCTCTGCACGTCCCCCACTCATAGGATGGATGCTCTGTCCCAGACTCATCAGGCCAAGGATATGGGGCCCCAGGTGCCCTTGCCCCAGCTCACTCAGAGGGCAGAGGCTCCACACTGAGAGATGCAGGCTGAGAAGACCAGAGACTACTGCCCACCCAGAGCCTGGATTAGTGGCTGAGAAATTTTGCCTCGAGGGGAGAAGTCGTCCCTAAAGGAACTAACTTTATTTGAAACACAGTGTGGGGAAGTTCAAGACTAAGGGTGCTCTTGGAAACAATGGTGGTTTTGGTCATAAGATAATAAGAGACGGCTGGGAGTGCCTCTTAATTAAGAGCAGCAAGCTAGACCACCGGCCAGCTAGTTCACCACAGAGAACCAGGGAAAGAGATGGCTAAGAAAAGCCCTCCTGGGATCAGAACAAACCGCAAAGACTGGCCTCCAAAACTGCCCTTTCCCTAATTAAATTGGATCAGACTGTGGAGCAATTTATGCCCCAGGGCATTGTTGAAAACAATAGAACAATCAGCCAGGAATTAGTGGAGCCTAACAGCTGGGTGTGATTCCTAATGAGCAGACAGCTCGGGAGGGACAGAGTCAGAGTGCCCCACTAAAACCACCGTCATCTCAGGTGATGGTGCACACACCCCACACTCTGGAACTCAACCATTTCACTTTCCCTCTGTGAATAAAGGTCAATAATTAAGACGAGTACCACAGAGATTAAGCATAATTCTAAATCACCACATTCATGGAATTACGCTCAAATTAGATAATGCTTGGCAAGGCACTTTGCACACTGTAAAGTATATATGTTGGGTATCATTATTATTTAACAGGGCAACCAAGATAAGGTAGTAATTAAGAGGACAGATTCTAGGGTGAGTCATACTGGTTCAAAGTCCGAAGCCAACACTTCTTGACTTTGGGGTTTACCTAACTTCTCTGAGACTCACTTACCTCATATGTGAAATACGTCATGATTCTCCCAGAGAAAATGCTGATAAAATTCTAACACACTGCCTGGTACCCAGCCAGCGGCAAGCAGTGAGAGTTGTAGGTCAATAAATATAAAGTAACACTAATATCCAACCAGGTTGTTGCAGAAGCAGAATTTACAGGGACCCCAAAGCCAAATCTGAAAACAGAAAATTGACACTAATTCATTAACTTGTTGGAAATGAGTAAGATCTAAGAAAAGATGTAACTGCCACTTTACAAAAATTCAGTCATTGATCTGTTAGATGTTGCTGGTACATTTCCATATTCCCAAGGTTTCCCTTTATGAAGATCGTTCCGGGGTGCCTCCAAAAGGTATTTGCTCGTGGTGTACAGTGATGTGCGTTGCAGTGCTTTTGCTTGACGTTAGAAGACTTTCAACAGCTTCTCAAAGGCGCTAGACGATTGTTCTTTCATCCTTCAACTTCTCTTTCATAGAGACCACGCGAACATTCTTTAGCTGGAGCCATGTTGCTTCTGGCAGAAACACTGGATGCCCTTTTTGAGTTTATACCTTAGGTTGGTCCCTGTCTGACCACTTTGTTCTCTAGATGAAAAGGTGACTCAGTTTCCATAGAAGCGATGGTTTGATGGTTTCAGCCAACTCAAGAGGAAAGCAACATCGCTTTGTTACATTAATAGTCTTTTATAAGCAAGCTGCCCTAGGAGTTTTCTTTGATTTCAGTCTCTAAAATGGATTGAATGTCTAAGTGTTGACCTTTACCAGGTATCTTGTAGGCAATAAACCATCTCCAAGTGGTCCCATATTTACTGAGATATACCACATACTGTGGATGCATTAATTTTTAAGCCACCGACTCTCTTAACTTCACCGACTGAAAAACAGTCCCAGTAAAATAATGCTTCGTCCCTTTTTTCATCTGCAAATCCTACCGTATACAATGTACAAATGAAATTTTTATGCCGCTTAGTCGGGGTTGGGGTGGACCAGACTTTTGTCACGAAGTAGTTTCCTCGGTTCTTAGTGTTCAGTAGCTTGTCCTAAGAACTACGTTAAATTTAGGGGAGTGTACACTACCTTCATACCCACATGATTTACATTTTTTAAGCACGCAGATCACCGTCCTGGCTCTTCTAGCCAATAGCCAGGTCAGTGGCTCCATGTTCCGGCTCAGCCTGCCATACGGCACCTCTCTCTATCCCCACTGCCACGGTCAAGTTCAGGCTTCCATCTTCCTTCACCTGGACGGGTGCAGCCGCTCCCCACCGGTCTCCCTGCCTCCAGCCTCAGCCCCTCTAAGCTGGAGGAAGCTTTATGGGGGGAGGAGGGCAAACAGTGGGTGCAATATTACTTTTTCTCAGAAAATTCAAGAATAGCGAGATTCTGTGAACAATGAAGAAAGGATTCGTAGGCGCGTGTTCAATATTCCTTCTTCCTCATGTGGATTTTTAGAAGTGAAAACAACTGTCAACAAGCAATTTTCCATTCTGCCGAGTTGGGCTTCGGCAAGAAGTTAGGTTTCTTCTTAGTTCAAACTTTGTGAAACACATTTAAGACTGAAGTAAAGTCATGCTCTGCATCTTGACTGAGAAATGGATGTTGAATTATCCCTTATGCGCAAAAGCTAATAATGCTCGATTCCCACATCTGAGCTCCACTTCACAAGGAACTCTTCAAAAACAAGTGGCTGCAGGCCAGGGTGTCTCCAAGGACCAAGAGTGCTAAACTGTTCACACCCATTGACCTTGACGAGCCACCTGAAGGAGCACGCGGGAGTAAATTTGATATTGTCCCCACCAGAGAGTGGGAGGGAAAATGGCAAGGAGAATGGACACGCCACTCTTTTTCTGCCCTCTTGGATTCTGACCAGTGGTGTGCTGCAGCTAGCTTGTGCCAGCTTGAGAGAGGTGACCATTAAATTTCCAGGAATTTTGTGAGCTACTTGTTAAAACACAGCCATTATTTAAAACCTAAGTTACATAAATTTACAATTGAACAAATTATAGAAAAACAAAGACAATGATTACTCAAAACTCATCACTTCCTAATTATTTCACTACCCTTTACAATTATCTGTGCTCTTGAAGTCATTTATATCCGTGCATCTGTATGGTGGAAATACTACATAATGGTGTGCTACTGGCCATTTCTTCCCAACGCCACCTTCAGTGATATCATATTGGTAGCTTGAAATCAGCCATGGTCGGAATAGCTACACCACAGAAATCAGCAAATGACACAAATTAGGGCTTCCCATCCCCCTTCACCAGAGAGGGTTGTTAAATATCTAGGAACACATCACTGATTCTAACCCAATTCCAATGGGCATGATTCTGTCAAGAAGGAGCCCTACATCCTCCACTGTAGGGGGCATAGATCCTGAGGACAGCAACTGGCCCAGGAAGGGCAAATGACCCGAAACAGGGCCAATCAGAGATCTTTGGAGAGAGCAATATGGATACTGGCAGAGAAAGGATCTTTCTTTGAGATTGCAAGCTGGAGGTGCATGTAAGCCTAGAGTTTCTGGGGAGGCAGTCAGAAAGAGAAAACCATACAAAAGGAAACCAGAGAAAAGGGAGAGAGAGAAAGGCACTTGTGACATCATTTGAGCCCCTGATCCAGCTGTACCTGAGATTAGAAGTAATTCCTAAAGTTTTCAGACACATGAGTGAACAAATTTCTTTGGGATTTGACAAATTTTAAGTTCTTTGTTTTTGTCCTTTGTAACTGGAGAGGTTCCGACCTGTATACCTTCATTACTAGGATTTAAGTAGACCATTGGGCTCTGATTTAGGTTTTGTTCTTATTAAGAAAATATCGTCAGCCACCTGCTAGGAGGAAATAGGAAGGAATAGAGCAGACAGCAGAGCTGGCCTCCTGCCAACCAAGTGCACCCTAACAATACATGTATTAATGCAAAGGCTCTGAGGATGCCTTAAACGAGCCTCTATTTTCAATATCCAGGGACACGAAGTACAAAAAGTCAAACACACGGTAAACACTAAGACCTCTGGATCCAAACTCCACTCCCAGAGTTTCAGATTAAGCAGGTCTGGGATGAGGCAGATGAATTGTATTTCTGTCAAGTTTCCAGATGATGCTGATGCAGCTGGTCCAGGGACCATACCGTGAGAATCATTACGTGCACATAAGAAGTGTAAACACAGAGGTGAAAGACACCTGTTGGGGTGGGGAGCTATTCCCCAGATGCCATCGTCCCTCCTCTGGGAATGGTCTCAACCCACTGGATGGGCCCCCTAGGGCCAGGTTTCTGTCACTTGACTCTGCCACTTGTTCAGAGCTGATCAAAGTTGGGCCAATTTAATGGTTTTTCCTAAGAACTTGAAACTTAGAAAGGAGAGAGACAGAGACAGGTAGTGATCATAGCTGAGTCTCAAAGGTGGAAAGTTGATCCAGAACTCCCAATGCTGAGACATCACTGTGTGTTAAGAACGGACGCTCCGGAGTCAGCCTGAGTTCTGACCCCTGTGCCCCAAGGAGCTCATTGGCAAAATGAAGGTGATCCTGGGGTTGCCGTGAAAATTACATGAGATGGAATTTTTGGTCCAGGGCCTGGCAGGTAGTGAGTGCTCAGGCAGTGTTAGCAAGTGTTACCCCAATTGTGGTCATCGTTCCACCACGGAGCTCACCTGGCTCCTGCCCCCCCTCAAGTCTGTGAGCTTTCACAGCAGCCTTCCAATGTATTCCCTTCTCTCAACTTATCCAAAGTGGGCTCCTATGGCTTGCAATCAAAGGAACTCAAGTAAAATACAGTTAGAGAGCAAAGCTGCTGCAGCATCATGGGCCACCAGGTATAAACCAGCCCAGGAAATCCCTTCCTCCCAGCCCCCAGAGCCTGCTGTTCATTCAACTAGCATTTGTTAAGTGGCTCTTAGATGACAGGCACTGCACCAAACCCTGTGGGGAAAACACTGTCCCTGCGCTGAACAAGTTTCCAGGCTGAGAAGAAATCAAGGCTTGCACACAATGACCTGAGAGGCGAGGTAGGAAGCCGAGTTGGCGATGGGAAGGCGGCTGATCAAGTGGTAATACCGCTTCTCCAGCTCAGAACTGGAGCTTCATCCGGCAGGGGAACCTGGGGAGCCGGCATAAAGCTCAGGCAGTGGCGGTGCCCCGCACAGGAGGCTGAGGAGCCCGGGTACTCGTACAGGAAAGTCACTGGTGAGGGTGCTCCCAAGCACATTAATTCCCCAGCACTTTCCACCCTCTCTGTAGGTGACAAAGCAGGCTTAGGGCAAGAGAAATCCCCCAGGCAAAGAAACACAGGTGCTGGCGGTTAGAAGCAAGGCCTTGTGCACTAAGTGGCAAGCCCACGGGGTCCAGGCAGGGCACCAACAGTGTCAGCCAAACAGAGTGTTTAGAAGGATGGAGGAGCGAGCAGGAGCAACAGCTAAAAGCAGTTCTCTCTGGAGTGGAGCTCTGAGGCGGGACTGCTACTTTTTCTGTAAGTCTTGTGCTACTGGTTTTTCAAAAAATATGCACATTGACTTTTAAATTTTTTTTTAATTTATAAAGGAAAATAAAGGAGCCCACTGCCCCTCCCCGGCCCCCTCATCGGATGACTCGGCATTTCCTGGCCGTGATACCACAGTACTGATGGTCTCCACGTGGATGGTAGGCATAAAGGATGAAGGTTTGTTACTAATAGTTCAGTATTTATTTTCATGTGCACCAGGAAAAAACATAACTGGCACACAAAATCTATGACTTCACAGTTATTATTGCTTGGGATAGGCTAATTTTTTTTAAGTAAATAATAGTACAGGCAGAATAGAAATACAGCGAAATTGTAGAGGTGGGTTCAGAGGACTAGAGCCGGGGAAAACACTGCCTTGGATAATAACCCTGTGAGAACTATTGCTTTAAGAGTGGCAAATTAAATGGAAACTTGAGAGGAATAGACGTTTTAATCTGAAACACAGTTGAAGCGGTTGGCATTTAATGGAGGGCAGAGGGGACATCTGGCTTCTCTAGTTGGTTTTGCCACCCCATCCCCACTCCAGACACACCTTGCCACCTTCCCACCTCTCCCCCAAACACCTATACCAGTAAGACAGGTGGGCCAGGGCACAGCAGGGGAAGAGGCAGCTGTTCGAGGGAGGGGACCGCACTTCTGGGACCTGGTTGCCCCCTCAGGTCCTGCAAGAGGACCATGACACAGAGTGAAAGGAGCATCTTGGGGACCAGACAAAGCCAGGTTCCAACAGGTACCAGACCCTCCTGGAGGCTTGGACAGGTCACCGCCTCTCTCTGAAACTCAGTTTCCTCATCAGCAAAAGTTGAGTACATTTGATAGGATGCGGCAAGAATGGCACTTTACGCCTATGGTCTTCCACCCAAAAACCCACAGTCTAATCTTGAGGAAAACATCAGGCAATTAATGTCCCCAATTAAGGGACATTCTACAAATATATGACCAGTCCTCCCCAAAATTGTCAAGGTCATCGAAAACAAGGAAAGTCTGAGAAACTGTCCCAGCCAGACGGAGCCTCAGGAGACATCACGGTTAAATGTATGTGGTTCCTGGATGTGATCTTGGAACAGAAAGAGGACCTTGAATACAAAACTAAGGAAATCCGAATCAAGCGTGGACTTTGGTTAATAACAACATATCAGTATTGGTTCACTCATTGTGACAAAGGCACCACACTAGTGTAAGATGTTAACAAGGGGAAACAAGGTCTGGAGTAAACAGAACTCTCTGCACTATCTGTGCAATTTTTCTATAAGTCTAAAACTGCTCTAAAATTTAAAGTTGATTTTAAAAATGGCAGCACACCTCTTCCTTCCCAGGGCTGTGAGAGGTTTGTCGGGGAAGCAAGTGGCACAGAGAAGGCTCTCAATAAATGTGAGGTCCTTTAAGAAGCCAGTAAGAAAACGTGACTGAAAGTTCCAAGAAGAAATCTTGGTTTCATTGGTGCTCAGTCTTCCCACTTTACCCTTCCTCTCTTCCTACTTATTTCTCCTGTATTATCCCGCTTTTTCACTGCATTCATTATTTAATCAATCTTAGATACCAGCATCCATTTTTGTTTGTTTCCATAAGTCTCCCATAACACTAAGTAATAATGATAATTGAAAAAAGAAAAAATACACAAATGTTAGGTTCCTTTCACCTGTTGAAAGCAAAATCAAATCACAGGGTTTGGGCGTATAGGTCATCTTATACTCTAGCACTCAAACCGTCTCACAATCTTGTTCGGTAACACTTCAGGGCACGTTCAGACATGGAACAGAGAGCACTACAGATCCCCACAGCCGCTGAGATGCCAGACCAAGGCCACACTTCATTTATAAGCAAAGATGAGCTGCTGGCCCTCTTAAACGTAATGGGGAGCTTGACTACAGGCAAGTCAGCACCGGATCTGTGCTGGGCCTGTTAAGACACGCAGGCTGATAAGAAATGAAATCTTTGTCTTCACACAGATCCACCACGAGCAGGGGAAGGACAGAAAGCCCCTCGTCCCTTGCAATATTGAGGCTATATGAATGCTTCTGAAGACAGAAAGACGGCCCGGGCCCCCCGGCTCGGAGCATTGATTTGAGGCCATCAGATTCTCTGTTGAGCGTGCAGATGGAATTGAGCCTGGAGCTGCTCAGGAGCAGGAGCGAAGTCATCCGCTGATTACATAAATGGATTTCTAGGATTGCCTCAGAAAGTCATATTGTCAGTAGAGATGCTCGGTTGCTTTTATAAAGGCTTTTTCCCAAGGACACTTGGATCTATCTTTCCTATTGCTTCTAAAAAGTGAAGTCGGCCTTTTCTTTTGTTGGTTGAGCCCTCAAACGGCAAGTTTGGCCCCCAAATCATGCCTGCTCCCGCACACTGCAGCAGACTGGAGTTGTGGTGCTCAGGCACTGGATCAGCCAGACGTGGGCCTGAACTCCAGCTCAGCCACTAGGGAACCGTGGGGCACTGGGGACACGGGAGAGCGGTGGCCGCTGGGGCGATGCCCGGCGCTCATTCGGAGGGCTCTGTGCTGTGGTTAGAGAGCTGAGAGCCTGCCTTCTCCGGGTGTCCTGGAACTCCAAGGACAGCATGGGCCTCCAGACCTTTGCGTCAAACTGTGTTGCAGTATAGGCAGCTCGTGCCACGAGGTGAACAGGCCGACACAATAGTAAGACACTTCCGCTGCCAGCCTGTGGCGTTGCTCAGAACCGTCTGGTGCTTCAATGACCAACCATCTCCCAGCCAGAAAGGCCCAGGCCATGGACTCAGTACCTCTCCGGCATTTCCCTCTCCAGCCTGGAACTAAAGGAACACAGAGACAATAAACCATAAAAGGAAAGATTGGTGTCGTTAAATACTTTACAACTTTAAAGATCTTTATTAAAAAAGGCACTGTAAATAAAGTTAGAGAGCAAGCCATAGCTGAAGATATTTGCAAGTTATTTCACTGACAAAGGATCAATATCCGTCACCTAGAGATATTGATTTGTAAGGATAAAGATTTTATCCTTACGAATCCTTACAAATTTTATCCTTGCAAATCAATAAGAAAAAAAAACGCAACCCAGAAGAGGGAGCCTGAATTGCCAAAAAATATATGAAATGATGCTCAGCCCCAATAATAAAGAGGGGTTGGTAAACAGCACCCCGGAAATAGATGGTGGTTAAGAACATGGGCTGGCTGGGCCCTGGAAATAATAACAGCAGACAACAGGAGAAAGACCCTGCACGAGGTCGTGAATAACCTCAGGGAGGCGGGGAAGGGAGATCCTGCCTGGCTCCCCTCCAGGAAGGAGGTTTTCTTTCTTAAAAAAAGAAAAAAAAACTGAAGCAACCATGGCAAAAATATAATATTTAAGAAACGTGTATGGTGAGCATAGGCATGTTATTTTCTTAATTTTTCTGCCTGCTTGAAATATTTCACAATTTTTACAGAGCTCATAAAGGATGAAAAATGAATGAAACCACGACGTTAAAAACAAGGAGAGAGTCAGAAGATGACCCCAAGATGCAGCAGCAACTCCCCTGGGACTCGGACCTGGAGGGTCAGGGTCGGACTCCCCTCCCCACCCCAGTGGCCACACAGCTTGCTTCATTGCCTGGGCTATTTGTGATCTTGGGAGAAGGTCTTTCTCCTGCCCAGTTGGGGCTGGTTCTGGGACCCACCCAGATCGTGTTCCAACCTATACTGACTCTGACAACAGGCCATCAAGCCTGAAGGTTAAATTTTTGGTATTAAGAAAGTGACTTTCAAATTAACCAAGTCCTGATGTTCATAAGAATATTCATTACTTACTATAAATGTGGATCCTGCGAAAGGGCATGACCTAAGTTCTTACAATCTATTACCGACTGTCTTTCAATAATAGGACTTTCATTTACATTTCCCCAGGTTTGGGTTTGTCTTCGTTTCTGATATTTAAAAAAATCCCTGTGAGAGAAAATCAGTTCAGGTTAGGTCAAAGATAATTACATTGCTTTCCAAAATGTCAAGGATTCGTGCTTTTGTATCCATGAGATATCTGATCACAGCAACTTGTGTTTCTTTGTGATAGCAATTAAGTCCAAGAAGCAAGAACCTATAATTTTAGGCTTGCAGTCGACTGCAATGGGTGAAAATATTTATTTTTCCTTTGCTCTTTCTGTGGGCTCACATAATGAATTAAACACAGGGCTCTCTTTCTTGATTATTGCTTTAGAAAGAAATTGTCATGCCTCATTACTCATTTTCAAAAAGAGATGATAGCATACTTTATTATAGGATTTTTATGTATTGCTAATGTCTGGAAAACTCAGCAGATTAATTCTCTCTACACAAGGTGAAAGTGATTGAGTGAATTGAGTATCTATAAAAGGCCCTCAATTGTGACCTGAAAACTTTATAAAAGAGGGCACGCAAGGACTCAATGGGAAAAATATAGATCGAACACCAGAGAGGTGAAATTATACCCAGAGGTTTATCTAAGATGGATTTAAAAACTGTGGCATTCAATAGGCAGTTTTTTAATTCTAAGTAGTATAAATTACGTATAGGAGGTGGAAGATACATGAAAAATAGCTAAAAATGTGCTTCGCTTTATAAAGAAGGTCCAAATTAAAGAAGCTAAATCATTTATATGCATTTAAAAGCCAGGCATCTATAAAGTTTCAGGTGTAAGTTTTGAAGAGTCTCTGATGAAATATGACATCTCTGGTCACAGGACATCTCAGGAAACCATAGTGGACGAGCACTGGACTCGATGTCAAGAGATGCTGGTTCCAGTATCTTCTCAGCGTAAAGAACAGAGACACCCACTGTTTCCGTTTGCCCAGCATGCTTTTCTGACCTCTTTTCCTTGAGAGGAGCTCATTCCATGGGGCTCAAGTAAGGCGAACCCTTACTTACTTACCTAAGATGCTGGGTATCTCAGGTTTGGCCCTCCAAACCCGACCTCCACCCTTCCACCCCTGCTCTGGGCCCTGGGAAGCCGACCAGTCGGGCCTGTGTTAACAGCTCCCTGGTGCTCTGGCTTCCAGTTGGCCTGACCCCACGGGATTGACCAACAGGAGAACAAAGGCAGAAGGAAAGTGATGTCGGGGCTTTATTCCCCTGCTCCTTCTCCGTCAGGTGCCACAGCCAAAGGCCACAGCTCCTGTCAGGAGGTGCTCCAGTTCCAGTAACTGCCCGCTCCTTGCCCCTTCAGGCATAGGGACAGTGACGGCAGCCTGGGGTCCTGTGTTATCCATTGCTGGTTTCCCTAAATCCTTCCCTATATCTTTGCAAATAACCCATTTATTAAGTTCTTCCCAAATTGCACCTATTGAATGTGACATCCATTTCCTGCTGGGACCCTGGCAACCGTTCTTGATCCTCCACTCCCAGCTCCACCACTGGGCTGGGCCCCGCAGTTCTGGCCTGAGACCAGCCAAACAGCTGGTGCTCCCAGGGCAAAGAGAGAGCCCCCTTCCTGATCGCTGTAAGCAGCAAGAGACGGGTTATGATGTGCATTTGGAAAGAAAACTCTGGCAAGAGAGTAAAGGAAGATTAGGAAGAAGGCAAAACTGGAGGCAGAGAGACTAGTGTTTTTCATGGCTGCTATAGGCCGAGGACCGTGCTAGGTCCGGGGCATGCAAATATGAGCCAAACAGTGGAGTCTACAGTCTAAAGAACTCGATGAATCCCGGAGTGTTATCACCACCTTCAGATGGACTGGACTTCATTTGAGACCTTAACACCATTTGCAAAGTCATCCCAGATTTAAATGTCCAAAGCAGAAGTTTCTGGTTTATCTTCCTCAAATCAAATTTAGATAGACCAGAATAATCCGGCTCTGGAGGTGCAGTTCATCTGGCTCTTTCAATCATTATGGGAATGGTGCATGGTCTACTTTAATCTTCGCTACAGTCGGAGGAAGAAGGTTCTGTTATTATCCCAATTTTACAGAAGAGAAACTAAGGCTTAAGATCACACAACCAACAAGGGGTAGGGTTGAGATTCAAATCCAGGTGATTCTGACTCCTACACTCATCTTAACCTCTACCCTGGACTGGAATCTTTTTTGATGATTAATCAAATCTAATATTCTAATCTAATTACTAAAAAATCTCCAACAAGAATTAACTATACCAAGGAATGGTTTGTAGGAAAATGGTAAACCCCCATGGCATTCAGACTTCAGGAAACACTATCAAAATTAACATTCATGCACACTTTCAACATTAACACATCATCAAACCAAGATGTTACTCGTGCCATACCAGGAACATTGTCACATACATTTCAACAAAGCGCTCTTAGTGTAGTCCTAGCACGGTCTGGGGAGAATCTAATCTATTTCCGATTGCATCCAGACTATCACGGGGGCAGCTGGAGGCTCTCCAGTTCAATCGTGTATTAGCACTTAGCGTTCAGCCGGCGCTTCATTATCGTTAGTTATGACTGAGCAGCAACACCCTTTTCAATGAAGTGCATCTAATGTTCTCTTCATCATTTGCATTTACCATCAAACTATGGTATTGTAAAGCACAGCACTCGCAGGTTTTAGTAAGATGTGTGCATTTAGCTTTGATTAGAGCAGCTTTTTCTGCACCTGCTTCTCATCAGACAGGACAGGGACTCACTGGCTTGTCTCCAGAAATTGAGGGATGATGTTTGCTTTGTTGAATCTCACACTTTGCTTATGGATCTCACTTCGTTCCAATGTTCCGTGGTTATGAGTTGAGATATAAGTCCTGGGGATAGAGAAGGAACTGGGTCCAATTAGGGAGGAGAGAAAGATGTTTCAGACATTTGCCTTGCAGAGAGTGGAAGTCTTTGAAAGGAGGCTGGTGTGGGGGAAGTGTCATAACCTTACACAATGCCTCGCCATTTCCATTGCCTGGACTGGAATCTTTGGGTTCCTGAAAGGCACAAAAACAAGGAACCAGGAAATATAAAAAATTGGCTGTTTTGGCTGAATTGGTAGGTCAGCAAATAGACTGATGGTAAGTGGCCCTAATGGGCACATGTGCACACGCATACACTCACACACACACACTTGATAATCAAAGATCTCCCTGGAGGAGTGAGTCAGGATGCAAGCAGGCAACATGAAATTGGGCACCAGCCAGGGCAGTGGATCTGAAATAGAAAAGGCACATGAGATCAGCATGGGTAGGAAGGAAATAGTTACAATTCCCCACAGGCTACGGGCCCAAGATGAGGTGTTGAGAGAACAAATATGAGTTAGCATTACCTGGTCAAAAACCTTCTCTTATTTCCCAGGACTTGGCTGACCTGGATACGCAGGCAAATAAACCTGCTGGAGTGAGGAGTCTGGGAGACTTCCACCGCGGCCTTACACTGAGGCGACTTTGCAGTTGCTGCCTCTTTCTTGTGTTGCTGTCATTCCAGGGACTCTGAAACTCTTCCCCCCTCTCCCCGAGCACCATAGTAGATTATCCACATTGGCGGTCTACACTGACCTAAGTGACTGGACAACTGTTCGGTGCTTTACTTCTCTATGCGCCAGGTGTACACAGCCCAGAACCAATGTTTAACCTGAGATGGAGCAAGTTTTCATTATGATCTCCTTGAAATACTATGGAATGGAAAGTCAACACTAACAGAAGTTGATTCTAGGTTATAAAAGAAGACTTCCCTTAAAAAATAAATAAATGAAATTCAAAACACTACTTTAGACCATCAAAAAGAAGCTGTGATGGTTTATTTTATGTGTCAGCTTGACTGGCCACAGGGTGCCCAGATTAAACACTATTTCTGGGTGGGTCTGCGAGGGTGTTTCCAGCTGAGATCAGCAGTCGAACTGGGGGCTCAGTAAAGCAGATGGCCCTCCTCAGCGTGAGGGGCCATCCAATCCTTTGAGGACCTGCATAGAACAAAAAGGAAGAAAGAACTCACCCCCATTTGTTTGTCTGTCTCATTGTCGAGCTGGGACATTTCATCTCATCTTCTCCTGCCCTCAGAGTAGAATTTATACCACCAGCTTTCCTGGGCCTCCAGCTTGCAGATGGCAGATCATGGGACTTCTCAGCTGCCATAATCTCGTGAGCCAATTCCTACAGATATAGATATGTAGATATAGATATGCAGATGTAGATATGCAGATGTAGATATGCAGATGTAGAT